>NW_027671374.1:0-185931 GCF_964165515.1 Mesoplodon bidens
TACACTTTTCCATTTGGTTAAATGTAAAGTTTTTCTCTTAATCCATGCTTTTCCTTCTCTTGGAAATAAGTTCATGAGTATCAATTTTTAGGTAACACCTATAAGTGATGGCATTGGATATCTGTCTTTCTTTCTTACTTCAAGTTGGGTGATTATCTCTAGGTCCTTATATGGTGGTACAAACAGCACTGTTTCCCTGTTTTCCATGGCTAGTATTCCATTGTTCACATGGACCACTTCCTCTTTGTGCATTTTTTCTGTTGATGGACATTTTTGTGTCTTCCAAGTCTTGGCTATGTTAAATGTTCCTGCAGGGCTTCCCTGGTGGTGCAGTGGTTAAGAGTCCGCCTGCCTATGCAGTGGACACGGGTTCGTGCCCCGGTCCGGGAAGATCCCACATGCCGCCGAGTGGCTAGACCCGTGAGCCATGGCCGCTGAGCCTTACTGTCCAGAGCCAGTGCTCCGCAACGGGTGAGGCCACAACAGTGAGAGGCCCACTTACCGCCACAAAAAAAGTCCCTGCATTGCAGGATTGCCAGCCTGTGTCTTCTCCATTTTGTTCTGCTCAGCTGATAGTCTCATCAAGGATGTAGCAGATCACATGGTAGCTCAATTTTTACCCTTAAATGCACCTCCATTATGTTCTCACTACTGGCTGTTACCAGTTTATATCCCCCCAGCAGCTAGAGGGTACACAGTTCTCTGAAACCCCTTCATTTATTCTTTGTAGACTTTTTGCTGAAGAACATTCTGATGGCTGTGAGGTGAACGTTTCTGTAATTGGATCTGCACGGCTTTGTTAATTGCTGATGCTGCACATTTTTCTATTCCCTTTTATTTTAAAGACAAGAAAGGAAAAGACAAAATGTGCTTAAGATATGCCTTTTGAAATGGTCTTCTTGAAATGTTGACGTCTTTTGAATTTTCTGATCGATTTATGACCACAGGATTTTTTTTTTTGATGACAGGTGTCATTTAGAGGTCTGCCATTATTTTGAATATTAAGTCACCATTACCACTGTTGTGTGAAACGACCAGAAGGCGGCAGCACTTCTCCTTACCAAATCTGCTTACTAGGGCAACAGAGTCTTGATGGAAATTGTGTTGTAGGTTGTAAATTAGAACGGAATGTGCCAGGAAAAGTCCCTTAAGATTATGTCTCATTACTTCTTGTTCGTTTTTAAAATTTAATTTTTATTCTTTATCGCAGCAAATTAGATTACAATGTTTTGTTTGCTGTAGGTGTGCAAGATGTGGTTCTTTTACACATATACATATATCTATTCTTCTTCAGATCCTTTTCCCATGTAGGTTAGGACACAACGTTGTGTAGTCTTCCCTTGGTATGCCGTAGGTGTTTGGTGATTTATATATTTCACATGTGTTTTTATATCTCTGTTAACCCCAATATCGTAATGTATCCAATCCTCACAGCTTTCCATATGGTGAACCATAAGTTGGTTTAATGAATCTGTGATTGCCTTTCTCTCTGGAAATATCTTCATTGGTATCAAGTTTTAGGTAACACCCATAAGTGATATGATAGGATATGTGTCTTTCGCTTTCTCACTTACTACCAGTTGCAATGATTACCTCTAGACTCCTCTATGGTCCTGCAAATGGCATTGTTTCACTTTTTGCCTTGGCTAATATTCCATCTGTACTCATACCAGTTCTTCTGTGTCCACTCATCTCTTGATGGACGTTTCGGTTGCTTCCATGTGTTGGCTATTGTAATACTTCCACAGTGCAGATTTGCCTTCCTGTGTCTTTCCAATTGCATCTTCTGAGGATATAGCCCAGGATGGGGGCCTGCTGGATCATCTAGTAGCTCAAGGTTTACCTGTTAAAGGCACTTCCATTCTGTTCCGATTAGTGGCTCTTAGAATGTTATGTCCCACTTCCAATTGAGGGTATGCATTTCTCCAAAACCTCTTCAGCATTGACCACATGTTGTTTTGTTTGCTGATGGTTATTCTGAGTGTTGTGAGCTGATACTTCTTTGTGGTTGGGTTTGCATGTGTCTCATACTCCCTTGAAATTGAGCTTTCAGGCATGTCCTCTTAGTTTTCAAACTGTTATTACAGCTGACTTCTTCAAATTGTTTTCTTGAAGTATGTGCCACATTTTGCAATGTTTTGGCCTTTACCTGCATCAAGACATTTTTAAGGGCAGGTATCATTTGCAGCCCTGCAGTACTTGTGCACATGAAGTGCCCATTAGCACAGATTTCAAAGCTGCTGTTGCAGGTATCGGCCAGAGGATGGCAGCATTTCTACGTTCCCCACTCTGGCACCTAGGGAAACAGATCTTCCTGCCAGTGGTGCTCCTCAGTTATAAATTAGAGTGTAATGTGCCCTGATATACCCCCAAAAGCTTACGTCTCCTTACTTATGTTTGTTTTTTCAATTTAATTCATAGGTTTTAGTGGAGCAATATTCCATTCTGTACATGGACCACTTCTTCTCTGTGCATTCCTCTGTTGATAGACATTTTGGTAGCTTCTAAGTGTTGCCTAAGGTACATATTGCTGGAGTGCAGTGTTGCCAGCCTGTGACTTTTGATTCTCATTTTCTCTGGTGATAGGCCCAACAGGGTCTATGATTCATTGATTGGTAGCTGAATGTTTACCTTTTCAAAGCGCCTGCATTGTGTGTTCATTAGCGGCTCTTACCACATCCCAATTAACACCGAGGGTGCGTGTTTTCCCACAACCTCTTCAGCATTTATTGCTTGCAGACTGTTTGCTCATGACCATTCTGACTGGTGTGAGCTGATAGGTTTTTGGAATTTGGGTTTGCATGTCTTTACTAATTCCTAATATTCAGCATTTTCCCACACCTTTCTCTTTTATTTAGAGAAAAAAGTGTGAGTACAGTATACCTCTTGAAATTGTCTTCTTCGAAGGTTGCCCTCTTTTGAATTTTGGGGTCGTTTTTCGACGCCAGGATTTTTTTTGAGAGCAGGTGTCATTTACATGCCTGCAGTGATTGTGAATATTTAGTGACCATTAGCACTGGGTTTAAAGCGGGTGTTGTTGGAAATGGCCACAAGGCGGCAGCATTTCTCCATTCCCAAATCTGGTTACTAGGGCAGCAGAGCCTTTCTGGAAGTCCTGTTACTAGGTTGTCAATTAGAATGGAATGTGCCAGGAAAAAGCCCCTGAAGTTTATGTCTCATTACTTCTTGTTTGTTGTTTTAATTGCTTTAACCAGGGTAATGATTAGAATACAGTTTGTCCTAGGTGTACACAAACTGGTTCATTCGTACATCATATATATCTATTCATGTACAGATCCTTTTCCCGTGTAAAGGATTCCAGAGTGTTCTGCACACCTCCCTTGCTATGTGCTCAGGCTTTCTGATATATGTGCTCAATCTGCATTTCTATAGGTATGGTAAACCTAATCGTAATTTATCCATTGCCACCACCTTTCCTTTTAGATACGCATAGTTTGTTTTTGAAGTCTGCGTGTGTCTTTCTCTGTGGAAATATGTCCATTTTTGGTCAGTTGTTAGGTAACACCTGTAAGTGATATCATAGGATAAACGTCTTTTGCTTTCCAACTTACCTCATGTTCTGTGATTACCTCTAGGCTCATCTGTGGTACGTCAAAGAGCAGTGTTCCATTGTTTCCCATGGCTAATATTCCATTGTGTACGTGGACCACTTCTTCTTTACCCATTCATCTGTTGATGGGCATTTAGGTTGCTTCCATGTCTTGGCTATTGTGAATAAGGCTGCAGTGCAGCTTTGGCAGCGTCTGTCTTCTGGATTCTGGTCTTCTCAGGTGAGAGGCACAGCGGTGGGCCTGCTGCATCAAACGGTACCTCAATTTTTACTTTTAAACGCAGCTCCTTTCTGCTCTCATTATTGGCTGTTACCACTTTACATCTCACCAGCAGCTAGAGGGTACACAGTTCTCAAAAAACACTTCAGCATTTATTATTTATAGGCTTTTTGTTGATGGTCAGTCGACCTGTGTGAGTTGAAACCTTTTTGCAGATTAGATTTGCCTGAGTCTAATAATTCCTGAGGTTGAGCTTTTACCCATTTTCCTGTTTTTTTTTTTAAAGAGAGTCAGTCAAACTTACCTCTTCATAGTATCTTCTTGAAAATTTGGCCAGTTTTGAATTTTCTTGTCCATTCCCTACCTCAGCTCAATTGTTTAGGGCAGCTGTCCTTTACAGCCCTGAGTCCTTGGGAATGTTAAGAGACCATTAGCTGTGGGCTTAAAGCCGCTCTTGCGGGAAATGGCCACAAGGAGGCAGCATTTCCACATTTCCAACTCTGCGTTTTTGGGCAGCAGAGCCTTCCTGGAAATCGTGTTAGTAGGCTGCAAATTAGAGTGGAAAGTGCCAGGGCACATCCACAAGAGCTTTTATCTCCTTAATTCTTGTTTGATTTTTCAATTTAATTTTTATTAATTATCTGAGCATATTTGATGAAACTATTTTGTTTCTCCTAGGTGTACAGAATCTGGTTCATGATATCAATGTATCTGTCTATTTATCTTTGGATCCTTTACCGTGTAGGTTATTACAGAGCGTTGAGTAGACCTGTCTTGGTATTCCATAGGTATTTTGTGATTATATATTTCATATGTATTAGTACATGTCTGTTAACCCCCATATCGTAATTCATACATTCCTTACACTTTTCCATTTGGTTAAATGTAAAGTTTTTCTCTTAATCCATGCTTTTCCTTCTCTTGGAAATAAGTTCATGAGTATCAATTTTTAGGTAACACCTATAAGTGATGGCATTGGATATCTGTCTTTCTTTCTTACTTCAAGTTGGGTGATTATCTCTAGGTCCTTATATGGTGGTACAAACAGCACTGTTTCCCTGTTTTCCATGGCTAGTATTCCATTGTTCACATGGACCACTTCCTCTTTGTGCATTTTTTCTGTTGATGGACATTTTTGTGTCTTCCAAGTCTTGGCTATGTTAAATGTTCCTGCAGGGCTTCCCTGGTGGTGCAGTGGTTAAGAGTCCGCCTGCCTATGCAGTGGACACGGGTTCGTGCCCCGGTCCGGGAAGATCCCACATGCCGCCGAGTGGCTAGACCCGTGAGCCATGGCCGCTGAGCCTTACTGTCCAGAGCCAGTGCTCCGCAACGGGTGAGGCCACAACAGTGAGAGGCCCACTTACCGCCACAAAAAAAGTCCCTGCATTGCAGGATTGCCAGCCTGTGTCTTCTCCATTTTGTTCTGCTCAGCTGATAGTCTCATCAAGGATGTAGCAGATCACATGGTAGCTCAATTTTTACCCTTAAATGCACCTCCATTATGTTCTCACTACTGGCTGTTACCAGTTTATATCCCCCCAGCAGCTAGAGGGTACACAGTTCTCTGAAACCCCTTCATTTATTCTTTGTAGACTTTTTGCTGAAGAACATTCTGATGGCTGTGAGGTGAACGTTTCTGTAATTGGATCTGCACGGCTTTGTTAATTGCTGATGCTGCACATTTTTCTATTCCCTTTTATTTTAAAGACAAGAAAGGAAAAGACAAAATGTGCTTAAGATATGCCTTTTGAAATGGTCTTCTTGAAATGTTGACGTCTTTTGAATTTTCTGATCGATTTATGACCACAGGATTTTTTTTTTTGATGACAGGTGTCATTTAGAGGTCTGCCATTATTTTGAATATTAAGTCACCATTACCACTGTTGTGTGAAACGACCAGAAGGCGGCAGCACTTCTCCTTACCAAATCTGCTTACTAGGGCAACAGAGTCTTGATGGAAATTGTGTTGTAGGTTGTAAATTAGAACGGAATGTGCCAGGAAAAGTCCCTTAAGATTATGTCTCATTACTTCTTGTTCGTTTTTTAAATTTAATTTTTATTCTTTATCGCAGCAAATTAGATTACAATGTTTTGTTTGCTGTAGGTGTGCAAGATGTGGTTCTTTTACACATATACATATATCTATTCTTCTTCAGATCCTTTTCCCATGTAGGTTAGGACACAACGTTGTGTAGTCTTCCCTTGGTATGCCGTAGGTGTTTGGTGATTTATATATTTCACATGTGTTTTTATATCTCTGTTAACCCCAATATCGTAATGTATCCAATCCTCACAGCTTTCCATATGGTGAACCATAAGTTGGTTTCATGAATCTGTGATTGCCTTTCTCTCTGGAAATATCTTCATTGGTATCAAGTTTTAGGTAACACCCATAAGTGATATGATAGGATATGTGTCTTTCGCTTTCTCACTTACTACCAGTTGCAATGATTACCTCTAGACTCCTCTATGGTCCTGCAAATGGCATTGTTTCACTTTTTGCCTTGGCTAATATTCCATCTGTACACATACCAGTTCTTCTGTGTCCACTCATCTCTTGATGGACGTTTTGGTTGCTTCCATGTGTTGGCTATTGTAATACTTCCACAGTGCAGATTTGCCTTCCTGTGTCTTTCCAATTCTGTCTCCTGAGGATATAGCCCAGGATGGGGGCCTGCTGGATCATCTAGTAGCTCAAGGTTTACCTGTTAAAGGCACTTCCATTCTGTTCCGATTAGTGGCTCTTAGAATGTTATGTCCCACTTCCAATTGAGGGTATGCATTTCTCCAAAACCTCTTCAGCATTGACCACATGTTGTTTTGTTTGCTGATGGTTATTCTGAGTGTTGTGAGCTGATACTTCTTTGTGGTTGGGTTTGCATGTGTCTCATACTCCCTTGAAATTGAGCTTTCAGGCATGTCCTCTTAGTTTTCAAACTGTTATTACAGCTGACTTCTTCAAATTGTTTTCTTGAAGTATGTGCCACATTTTGCAATGTTTTGGCCTTTACCTGCATCAAGACATTTTTAAGGGCAGGTATCATTTGCAGCCCTGCAGTACTTGTGCACATGAAGTGCCCATTAGCACAGATTTCAAAGCTGCTGTTGCAGGTATCGGCCAGAGGATGGCAGCATTTCTACGTTCCCCACTCTGGCACCTAGGGAAACAGATCTTCCTGCCAGTGGTGCTCCTCAGTTATAAATTAGAGTGTAATGTGCCCTGATATACCCCCCAAAGCTTACGTCTCCTTACTTATGTTTGTTTTTTCAATTTAATTCATAGGTTTTAGTGGAGCAATATTCCATTCTGTACATGGACCACTTCTTCTCTGTGCATTCCTCTGTTGATAGACATTTTGGTAGCTTCTAAGTGTTGCCTAAGGTACATATTGCTGGAGTGCAGTGTTGCCAGCCTGTGACTTTTGATTCTCATTTTCTCTGGTGATAGGCCCAACAGGGTCTATGATTCATTGATTGGTAGCTGAATGTTTACCTTTTCAAAGCGCCTGCATTGTGTGTTCATTAGCGGCTCTTACCACATCCCAATTAACACCGAGGGTGCGTGTTTTCCCACAACCTCTTCAGCATTTATTGCTTGCAGACTGTTTGCTCATGACCATTCTGACTGGTGTGAGCTGATAGGTTTTTGGAATTTGGGTTTGCATGTCTTTACTAATTCCTAATATTCAGCATTTTCCCACACCTTTCTCTTTTATTTAGAGAAAAAAGTGTGAGTACAGTATACCTCTTGAAATTGTCTTCTTCGAAGGTTGCCCTCTTTTGAATTTTGGGGTCGTTTTTCGACCCCAGGATTTTTTTTGAGAGCAGGTGTCATTTACATGCCTGCAGTGATTGTGAATATTTAGTGACCATTAGCACTGGGTTTAAAGCGGGTGTTGTTGGAAATGGCCACAAGGCGGCAGCATTTCTCCATTCCCAAATCTGGTTACTAGGGCAGCAGAGCCTTTCTGGAAGTCCTGTTACTAGGTTGTCAATTAGAATGGAATGTGCCAGGAAAAAGCCCCTGAAGTTTATGTCTCATTACTTCTTGTTTGTTGTTTTAATTGCTTTAACCAGGGTAATGATTAGAATACAGTTTGTCCTAGGTGTACACAAACTGGTTCATTCGTACATCATATATATCTATTCATGTACAGATCCTTTTCCCGTGTAAAGGATTCCAGAGTGTTCTGCACACCTCCCTTGCTATGTGCTCAGGCTTTCTGATATATGTGCTCAATCTGCATTTCTATAGGTATGGTAAACCTAATCGTAATTTATCCATTGCCACCACCTTTCCTTTTAGATACGCATAGTTTGTTTTTGAAGTCTGCGTGTGTCTTTCTCTGTGGAAATATGTCCATTTTTGGTCAGTTGTTAGGTAACACCTGTAAGTGATATCATAGGATAAACGTCTTTTGCTTTCCAACTTACCTCATGTTCTGTGATTACCTCTAGGCTCATCTGTGGTACGTCAAAGAGCAGTGTTCCATTGTTTCCCATGGCTAATATTCCATTGTGTACGTGGACCACTTCTTCTTTACCCATTCATCTGTTGATGGGCATTTAGGTTGCTTCCATGTCTTGGCTATTGTGAATAAGGCTGCAGTGCAGCTTTGGCAGCGTCTGTCTTCTGGATTCTGGTCTTCTCAGGTGAGAGGCACAGCGGTGGGCCTGCTGCATCAAACGGTACCTCAATTTTTACTTTTAAACGCAGCTCCTTTCTGCTCTCATTATTGGCTGTTACCACTTTACATCTCACCTGCAGCTAGAGGGTACACAGTTCTCAAAAAACACTTCAGCATTTATTATTTATAGGCTTTTTGTTGATGGTCAGTTGACCTGTGTGAGTTGAAACCTTTTTGCAGATTAGATTTGCCTGAGTCTAATAATTCCTGAGGTTGAGCTTTTACCCATTTTCCTGTTTTTTTTTTAAAGAGAGTCAGTCAAACTTACCTCTTCATAGTATCTTCTTGAAAATTTGGCCAGTTTTGAATTTTCTTGTCCATTCCCTACCTCAGCTCAATTGTTTAGGGCAGCTGTCCTTTACAGCCCTGAGTCCTTGGGAATGTTAAGAGACCATTAGCTGTGGGCTTAAAGCCGCTCTTGCGGGAAATGGCCACAAGGAGGCAGCATTTCCACATTTCCAACTCTGCGTTTTTGGGCAGCAGAGCCTTCCTGGAAATCGTGTTAGTAGGCTGCAAATTAGAGTGGAAAGTGCCAGGGCACATCCACAAGAGCTTTTATCTCCTTAATTCTTGTTTGATTTTTCAATTTAATTTTTATTAATTATCTGAGCATATTTGATGAAACTATTTTGTTTCTCCTAGGTGTACAGAATCTGGTTCATGATATCAATGTATCTGTCTATTTATCTTTGGATCCTTTACCGTGTAGGTTATTACAGAGCGTTGAGTAGACCTGTCTTGGTATTCCATAGGTATTTTGTGATTATATATTTCATATGTATTAGTACATGTCTGTTAACCCCCATATCGTAATTCATACATTCCTTACACTTTTCCATTTGGTTAAATGTAAAGTTTTTCTCTTAATCCATGCTTTTCCTTCTCTTGGAAATAAGTTCATGAGTATCAATTTTTAGGTAACACCTATAAGTGATGGCATTGGATATCTGTCTTTCTTTCTTACTTCAAGTTGGGTGATTATCTCTAGGTCCTTATATGGTGGTACAAACAGCACTGTTTCCCTGTTTTCCATGGCTAGTATTCCATTGTTCACATGGACCACTTCCTCTTTGTGCATTTTTTCTGTTGATGGACATTTTTGTGTCTTCCAAGTCTTGGCTATGTTAAATGTTCCTGCAGGGCTTCCCTGGTGGTGCAGTGGTTAAGAGTCCGCCTGCCTATGCAGTGGACACGGGTTCGTGCCCCGGTCCGGGAAGATCCCACATGCCGCCGAGTGGCTAGACCCGTGAGCCATGGCCGCTGAGCCTTACTGTCCAGAGCCAGTGCTCCGCAACGGGTGAGGCCACAACAGTGAGAGGCCCACTTACCGCCACAAAAAAAGTCCCTGCATTGCAGGATTGCCAGCCTGTGTCTTCTCCATTTTGTTCTGCTCAGCTGATAGTCTCATCAAGGATGTAGCAGATCACATGGTAGCTCAATTTTTACCCTTAAATGCACCTCCATTATGTTCTCACTACTGGCTGTTACCAGTTTATATCCCCCCAGCAGCTAGAGGGTACACAGTTCTCTGAAACCCCTTCATTTATTCTTTGTAGACTTTTTGCTGAAGAACATTCTGATGGCTGTGAGGTGAACGTTTCTGTAATTGGATCTGCACGGCTTTGTTAATTGCTGATGCTGCACATTTTTCTATTCCCTTTTATTTTAAAGACAAGAAAGGAAAAGACAAAATGTGCTTAAGATATGCCTTTTGAAATGGTCTTCTTGAAATGTTGACGTCTTTTGAATTTTCTGATCGATTTATGACCACAGGATTTTTTTTTTTGATGACAGGTGTCATTTAGAGGTCTGCCATTATTTTGAATATTAAGTCACCATTACCACTGTTGTGTGAAACGACCAGAAGGCGGCAGCACTTCTCCTTACCAAATCTGCTTACTAGGGCAACAGAGTCTTGATGGAAATTGTGTTGTAGGTTGTAAATTAGAACGGAATGTGCCAGGAAAAGTCCCTTAAGATTATGTCTCATTACTTCTTGTTCGTTTTTAAAATTTAATTTTTATTCTTTATCGCAGCAAATTAGATTACAATGTTTTGTTTGCTGTAGGTGTGCAAGATGTGGTTCTTTTACACATATACATATATCTATTCTTCTTCAGATCCTTTTCCCATGTAGGTTAGGACACAACGTTGTGTAGTCTTCCCTTGGTATGCCGTAGGTGTTTGGTGATTTATATATTTCACATGTGTTTTTATATCTCTGTTAACCCCAATATCGTAATGTATCCAATCCTCACAGCTTTCCATATGGTGAACCATAAGTTGGTTTCATGAATCTGTGATTGCCTTTCTCTCTGGAAATATCTTCATTGGTATCAAGTTTTAGGTAACACCCATAAGTGATATGATAGGATATGTGTCTTTCGCTTTCTCACTTACTACCAGTTGCAATGATTACCTCTAGACTCCTCTATGGTCCTGCAAATGGCATTGTTTCACTTTTTGCCTTGGCTAATATTCCATCTGTACACATACCAGTTCTTCTGTGTCCACTCATCTCTTGATGGACGTTTTGGTTGCTTCCATGTGTTGGCTATTGTAATACTTCCACAGTGCAGATTTGCCTTCCTGTGTCTTTCCAATTCTGTCTCCTGAGGATATAGCCCAGGATGGGGGCCTGCTGGATCATCTAGTAGCTCAAGGTTTACCTGTTAAAGGCACTTCCATTCTGTTCCGATTAGTGGCTCTTAGAATGTTATGTCCCACTTCCAATTGAGGGTATGCATTTCTCCAAAACCTCTTCAGCATTGACCACATGTTGTTTTGTTTGCTGATGGTTATTCTGAGTGTTGTGAGCTGATACTTCTTTGTGGTTGGGTTTGCATGTGTCTCATACTCCCTTGAAATTGAGCTTTCAGGCATGTCCTCTTAGTTTTCAAACTGTTATTACAGCTGACTTCTTCAAATTGTTTTCTTGAAGTATGTGCCACATTTTGCAATGTTTTGGCCTTTACCTGCATCAAGACATTTTTAAGGGCAGGTATCATTTGCAGCCCTGCAGTACTTGTGCACATGAAGTGCCCATTAGCACAGATTTCAAAGCTGCTGTTGCAGGTATCGGCCAGAGGATGGCAGCATTTCTACGTTCCCCACTCTGGCACCTAGGGAAACAGATCTTCCTGCCAGTGGTGCTCCTCAGTTATAAATTAGAGTGTAATGTGCCCTGATATACCCCCCAAAGCTTACGTCTCCTTACTTATGTTTGTTTTTTCAATTTAATTCATAGGTTTTAGTGGAGCAATATTCCATTCTGTACATGGACCACTTCTTCTCTGTGCATTCCTCTGTTGATAGACATTTTGGTAGCTTCTAAGTGTTGCCTAAGGTACATATTGCTGGAGTGCAGTGTTGCCAGCCTGTGACTTTTGATTCTCATTTTCTCTGGTGATAGGCCCAACAGGGTCTATGATTCATTGATTGGTAGCTGAATGTTTACCTTTTCAAAGCGCCTGCATTGTGTGTTCATTAGCGGCTCTTACCACATCCCAATTAACACCGAGGGTGCGTGTTTTCCCACAACCTCTTCAGCATTTATTGCTTGCAGACTGTTTGCTCATGACCATTCTGACTGGTGTGAGCTGATAGGTTTTTGGAATTTGGGTTTGCATGTCTTTACTAATTCCTAATATTCAGCATTTTCCCACACCTTTCTCTTTTATTTAGAGAAAAAAGTGTGAGTACAGTATACCTCTTGAAATTGTCTTCTTCGAAGGTTGCCCTCTTTTGAATTTTGGGGTCGTTTTTCGACCCCAGGATTTTTTTTGAGAGCAGGTGTCATTTACATGCCTGCAGTGATTGTGAATATTTAGTGACCATTAGCACTGGGTTTAAAGCGGGTGTTGTTGGAAATGGCCACAAGGCGGCAGCATTTCTCCATTCCCAAATCTGGTTACTAGGGCAGCAGAGCCTTTCTGGAAGTCCTGTTACTAGGTTGTCAATTAGAATGGAATGTGCCAGGAAAAAGCCCCTGAAGTTTATGTCTCATTACTTCTTGTTTGTTGTTTTAATTGCTTTAACCAGGGTAATGATTAGAATACAGTTTGTCCTAGGTGTACACAAACTGGTTCATTCGTACATCATATATATCTATTCATGTACAGATCCTTTTCCCGTGTAAAGGATTCCAGAGTGTTCTGCACACCTCCCTTGCTATGTGCTCAGGCTTTCTGATATATGTGCTCAATCTGCATTTCTATAGGTATGGTAAACCTAATCGTAATTTATCCATTGCCACCACCTTTCCTTTTAGATACGCATAGTTTGTTTTTGAAGTCTGCGTGTGTCTTTCTCTGTGGAAATATGTCCATTTTTGGTCAGTTGTTAGGTAACACCTGTAAGTGATATCATAGGATAAACGTCTTTTGCTTTCCAACTTACCTCATGTTCTGTGATTACCTCTAGGCTCATCTGTGGTACGTCAAAGAGCAGTGTTCCATTGTTTCCCATGGCTAATATTCCATTGTGTACGTGGACCACTTCTTCTTTACCCATTCATCTGTTGATGGGCATTTAGGTTGCTTCCATGTCTTGGCTATTGTGAATAAGGCTGCAGTGCAGCTTTGGCAGCGTCTGTCTTCTGGATTCTGGTCTTCTCAGGTGAGAGGCACAGCGGTGGGCCTGCTGCATCAAACGGTACCTCAATTTTTACTTTTAAACGCAGCTCCTTTCTGCTCTCATTATTGGCTGTTACCACTTTACATCTCACCTGCAGCTAGAGGGTACACAGTTCTCAAAAAACACTTCAGCATTTATTATTTATAGGCTTTTTGTTGATGGTCAGTCGACCTGTGTGAGTTGAAACCTTTTTGCAGATTAGATTTGCCTGAGTCTAATAATTCCTGAGGTTGAGCTTTTACCCATTTTCCTGTTTTTTTTTTAAAGAGAGTCAGTCAAACTTACCTCTTCATAGTATCTTCTTGAAAATTTGGCCAGTTTTGAATTTTCTTGTCCATTCCCTACCTCAGCTCAATTGTTTAGGGCAGCTGTCCTTTACAGCCCTGAGTCCTTGGGAATGTTAAGAGACCATTAGCTGTGGGCTTAAAGCCGCTCTTGCGGGAAATGGCCACAAGGAGGCAGCATTTCCACATTTCCAACTCTGCGTTTTTGGGCAGCAGAGCCTTCCTGGAAATCGTGTTAGTAGGCTGCAAATTAGAGTGGAAAGTGCCAGGGCACATCCACAAGAGCTTTTATCTCCTTAATTCTTGTTTGATATTTCAATTTAATTTTTATTAATTATCTGAGCAAATTTGATGAAACTATTTTGTTTCTCCTAGGTGTACAGAATCTGGTTCATGATATCAATGTATCTGTCTATTTATCTTTGGATCCTTTACCGTGTAGGTTATTACAGAGCGTTGAGTAGACCTGTCTTGGTATTCCATAGGTATTTTGTGATTATATATTACATATGTATTAGTACATGTCTGTTAACCCCCATATCGTAATTCATACATTCCTTACACTTTTCCATTTGGTTAAATGTAAAGTTTTTCTCTTAATCCATGCTTTTCCTTCTCTTGGAAATAAGTTCATGAGTATCAATTTTTAGGTAACACCTATAAGTGATGGCATTGGATATCTGTCTTTCTTTCTTACTTCAAGTTGGGTGATTATCTCTAGGTCCTTATATGGTGGTACAAACAGCACTGTTTCCCTGTTTTCCATGGCTAGTATTCCATTGTTCACATGGACCACTTCCTCTTTGTGCATTTTTCTGTTGATGGACATTTTGGTGTCTTCCAAGTCTTGGCTATGTTAAATGTTCCTGCAGGGCTTCCCTGGTGGTGCAGTGGTTAAGAGTCCGCCTGCCTATGCAGTGGACACGGGTTCGTGCCCCGGTCCGGGAAGATCCAACATGTCGCCGAGTGGCTAGACCCGTGAGCCATGGCCGCTGAGCCTTACTGTCCAGAGCCAGTGCTCCGCAACGGGTGAGGCCAGAACAGTGAGAGGCCCACTTACCGCCACAAAAAAAGTCCCTTCTTTGCAGGATTGCCAGCCTGTGTCTTCTCCATTTTGTTCTGCTCAGCTGATAGTCTCATCAAGGATGTAGCAGATCACATGGTAGCTCAATTTTTACCCTTAAATGCACCTCCATTATGTTCTCACTACTGGCTGTTACCAGTTTATATCCCCCCAGCAGCTAGAGGGTACACAGTTCTCTGAAACCCCTTCATTTATTCTTTGTAGACTTTTTGCTGAAGAACATTCTGATGGCTGTGAGTTGAACGTTTCTGTAATTGGATCTGCATGGCTTTGTTAATTGCTGATGCTGCACATTTTTCTATTCCCTTTTATTTTAAAGACAAGAAAGGAAAAGACAAAATGTGCTTAAGATATGCCTTTTGAAATGGTCTTCTTGAAATGTTGACGTCTTTTGAATTTTCTGATCGATTTATGACCACAGGATTTTTTTTTTTGATGACAGGTGTCATTTAGAGGTCTGCCATTATTTTGAATATTAAGTCACCATTACCACTGTTGTGTGAAACGACCAGAAGGCGGCAGCACTTCTCCTTACCAAATCTGCTTACTAGGGCAACAGAGTGTTGATGGAAATTGTGTTGTACGTTGTAAATTAGAACGGAATGTGCCAGGAAAAGTCCCTTAAGATTATGTCTCATTACTTCTTGTTCGTTTTTAAAATTTAATTTTTATTCTTTATCGCAGCAAATTAGATTACAATGTTTTGTTTGCTGTAGGTGTGCAAGATGTGGTTCTTTTACACATATACATATATCTATTCTTCTTCAGATCCTTTTCCCATGTAGGTTAGGACACAACGTTGTGTAGTCTTCCCTTGGTATGCCGTAGGTGTTTGGTGATTTATATATTTCACATGTGTTTTTATATCTCTGTTAACCCCAATATCGTAATGTATCCAATCCTCACAGCTTTCCATATGGTGAACCATAAGTTGGTTTAATGAATCTGTGATTGCCTTTCTCTCTGGAAATATCTTCATTGGTATCAAGTTTTAGGTAACACCCATAAGTGATATGATAGGATATGTGTCTTTCGCTTTCTCACTTACTACCAGTTGCAATGATTACCTCTAGACTCCTCTATGGTCCTGCAAATGGCATTGTTTCACTTTTTGCCTTGGCTAATATTCCATCTGTACACATACCAGTTCTTCTGTGTCCACTCATCTCTTGATGGACGTTTTGGTTGCTTCCATGTGTTGGCTATTGTAATACTTCCACAGTGCAGATTTGCCTTCCTGTGTCTTTCCAATTCTGTCTTCTGAGGACATAGCCCAGGATGGGGGCCTGCTGGATCATCTAGTAGCTCAAGGTTTACCTGTTAAAGGCACTTCCATTCTGTTCCGATTAGTGGCTCTTAGAATGTTATGTCCCACTTCCAATTGAGGGTATGCATTTCTCCAAAACCTCTTCAGCATTGACCACATGTTGTTTTGTTTGCTGATGGTTATTCTGAGTGTTGTGAGCTGATACTTCTTTGTGGTTGGGTTTGCATGTGTCTCATACTCCCTTGAAATTGAGCTTTCAGGCATGTCCTCTTAGTTTTCAAACTGTTATTACAGCTGACTTCTTCAAATTGTTTTCTTGAAGTATGTGCCACATTTTGCAATGTTTTGGCCTTTACCTGCATCAAGACATTTTTAAGGGCAGGTATCATTTGCAGCCCTGCAGTACTTGTGCACATGAAGTGCCCATTAGCACAGATTTCAAAGCTGCTGTTGCAGGTATCGGCCAGAGGATGGCAGCATTTCTACGTTCCCCACTCTGGCACCTAGGGAAACAGATCTTCCTGCCAGTGGTGCTCCTCAGTTATAAATTAGAGTGTAATGTGCCCTGATATACCCCCAAAAGCTTACGTCTCCTTACTTATGTTTGTTTTTTCAATTTAATTCATAGGTTTTAGTGGAGCAATATTCCATTCTGTACATGGACCACTTCTTCTCTGTGCATTCCTCTGTTGATAGACATTTTGGTAGCTTCTAAGTGTTGCCTAAGGTACATATTGCTGGAGTGCAGTGTTGCCAGCCTGTGACTTTTGATTCTCATTTTCTCTGGTGATAGGCCCAACAGGGTCTATGATTCATTGATTGGTAGCTGAATGTTTACCTTTTCAAAGCGCCTGCATTGTGTGTTCATTAGCGGCTCTTACCACATCCCAATTAACACCGAGGGTGCGTGTTTTCCCACAACCTCTTCAGCATTTATTGCTTGCAGACTGTTTGCTCATGACCATTCTGACTGGTGTGAGCTGATAGGTTTTTGGAATTTGGGTTTGCATGTCTTTACTAATTCCTAATATTCAGCATTTTCCCACACCTTTCTCTTTTATTTAGAGAAAAAAGTGTGAGTACAGTATACCTCTTGAAATTGTCTTCTTCGAAGGTTGCCCTCTTTTGAATTTTGGGGTCGTTTTTCGACCCCAGGATTTTTTTTGAGAGCAGGTGTCATTTACATGCCTGCAGTGATTGTGAATATTTAGTGACCATTAGCACTGGGTTTAAAGCGGGTGTTGTTGGAAATGGCCACAAGGCGGCAGCATTTCTCCATTCCCAAATCTGGTTACTAGGGCAGCAGAGCCTTTCTGGAAGTCCTGTTACTAGGTTGTCAATTAGAATGGAATGTGCCAGGAAAAAGCCCCTGAAGTTTATGTCTCATTACTTCTTGTTTGTTGTTTTAATTGCTTTAACCAGGGTAATGATTAGAATACAGTTTGTCCTAGGTGTACACAAACTGGTTCATTCGTACATCATATATATCTATTCATGTACAGATCCTTTTCCCGTGTAAAGGATTCCAGAGTGTTCTGCACACCTCCCTTGCTATGTGCTCAGGCTTTCTGATATATGTGCTCAATCTGCATTTCTATAGGTATGGTAAACCTAATCGTAATTTATCCATTGCCACCACCTTTCCTTTTAGATACGCATAGTTTGTTTTTGAAGTCTGCGTGTGTCTTTCTCTGTGGAAATATGTCCATTTTTGGTCAGTTGTTAGGTAACACCTGTAAGTGATATCATAGGATAAACGTCTTTTGCTTTCCAACTTACCTCATGTTCTGTGATTACCTCTAGGCTCATCTGTGGTACGTCAAAGAGCAGTGTTCCATTGTTTCCCATGGCTAATATTCCATTGTGTACGTGGACCACTTCTTCTTTACCCATTCATCTGTTGATGGGCATTTAGGTTGCTTCCATGTCTTGGCTATTGTGAATAAGGCTGCAGTGCAGCTTTGGCAGCGTCTGTCTTCTGGATTCCGGTCTTCTCAGGTGAGAGGCACAGCGGTGGGCCTGCTGCATCAAACGGTACCTCAATTTTTACTTTTAAACGCAGCTCCTTTCTGCTCTCATTATTGGCTGTTACCACTTTACATCTCACCTGCAGCTAGAGGGTACACAGTTCTCAAAAAACACTTCAGCATTTATTATTTATAGGCTTTTTGTTGATGGTCAGTCGACCTGTGTGAGTTGAAACCTTTTTGCAGATTAGATTTGCCTGAGTCTAATAATTCCTGAGGTTGAGCTTTTACCCATTTTCCTGTTTTTTTTTTAAAGAGAGTCAGTCAAACTTACCTCTTCATAGTATCTTCTTGAAAATTTGGCCAGTTTTGAATTTTCTTGTCCATTCCCTACCTCAGCTCAATTGTTTAGGGCAGCTGTCCTTTACAGCCCTGAGTCCTTGGGAATGTTAAGAGACCATTAGCTGTGGGCTTAAAGCCGCTCTTGCGGGAAATGGCCACAAGGAGGCAGCATTTCCACATTTCCAACTCTGCGTTTTTGGGCAGCAGAGCCTTCCTGGAAATCGTGTTAGTAGGCTGCAAATTAGAGTGGAAAGTGCCAGGGCACATCCACAAGAGCTTTTATCTCCTTAATTCTTGTTTGATTTTTCAATTTAATTTTTATTAATTATCTGAGCATATTTGATGAAACTATTTTGTTGCTCCTAGGTGTAGAGAATCTGGTTCATGATATCAATGTATCTGTCTATTTATCTTTGGATCCTTTACCGTGTAGGTTATTACAGAGCGTTGAGTAGACCTGTCTTGGTATTCCATAGGTATTTTGTGATTATATATTTCATATGTATTAGTACATGTCTGTTAACCCCCATATCGTAATTCATACATTCCTTACACTTTTCCATTTGGTTAAATGTAAAGTTTTTCTCTTAATCCATGCTTTTCCTTCTCTTGGAAATAAGTTCATGAGTATCAAGTTTTAGGTAACACCTATAAGTGATGGCATTGGATATCTGTCTTTCTTTCTTACTTCAAGTTGGGTGATTATCTCTAGGTCCTTATATGGTGGTACAAACAGCACTGTTTCCCTGTTTTCCATGGCTAGTATTCCATTGTTCACATGGACCACTTCCTCTTTGTGCATTTTTTCTGTTGATGGACATTTTTGTGTCTTCCAAGTCTTGGCTATGTTAAATGTTCCTGCAGGGCTTCCCTGGTGGTGCAGTGGTTAAGAGTCCGCCTGCCTATGCAGTGGACACGGGTTCGTGCCCCGGTCCGGGAAGATCCCACATGCCGCCGAGTGGCTAGACCCGTGAGCCATGGCCGCTGAGCCTTACTGTCCAGAGCCAGTGCTCCGCAACGGGTGAGGCCACAACAGTGAGAGGCCCACTTACCGCCACAAAAAAAGTCCCTGCATTGCAGGATTGCCAGCCTGTGTCTTCTCCATTTTGTTCTGCTCAGCTGATAGTCTCATCAAGGATGTAGCAGATCACATGGTAGCTCAATTTTTACCCTTAAATGCACCTCCATTATGTTCTCACTACTGGCTGTTACCAGTTTATATCCCCCCAGCAGCTAGAGGGTACACAGTTCTCTGAAACCCCTTCATTTATTCTTTGTAGACTTTTTGCTGAAGAACATTCTGATGGCTGTGAGGTGAACGTTTCTGTAATTGGATCTGCACGGCTTTGTTAATTGCTGATGCTGCACATTTTTCTATTCCCTTTTATTTTAAAGACAAGAAAGGAAAAGACAAAATGTGCTTAAGATATGCCTTTTGAAATGGTCTTCTTGAAATGTTGACGTCTTTTGAATTTTCTGATCGATTTATGACCACAGGATTTTTTTTTTGATGACAGGTGTCATTTAGAGGTCTGCCATTATTTTGAATATTAAGTCACCATTACCACTGTTGTGTGAAACGACCAGAAGGCGGCAGCACTTCTCCTTACCAAATCTGCTTACTAGGGCAACAGAGTCTTGATGGAAATTGTGTTGTAGGTTGTAAATTAGAACGGAATGTGCCAGGAAAAGTCCCTTAAGATTATGTCTCATTACTTCTTGTTTGTTTTTTAAATTTAATTTTTATTCTTTATCGCAGCAAATTAGATTACAATGTTTTGTTTGCTGTAGGTGTGCAAGATGTGGTTCTTTTACACATATACATATATCTATTCTTCTTCAGATCCTTTTCCCATGTAGGTTAGGACACAACGTTGTGTAGTCTTCCCTTGGTATGCCGTAGGTGTTTGGTGATTTATATATTTCACATGTGTTTTTATATCTCTGTTAACCCCAATATCGTAATGTATCCAATCCTCACAGCTTTCCATATGGTGAACCATAAGTTGGTTTAATGAATCTGTGATTGCCTTTCTCTCTGGAAATATCTTCATTGGTATCAAGTTTTAGGTAACACCCATAAGTGATATGATAGGATATGTGTCTTTCGCTTTCTCACTTACTACCAGTTGCAATGATTACCTCTAGACTCCTCTATGGTCCTGCAAATGGCATTGTTTCACTTTTTGCCTTGGCTAATATTCCATCTGTACTCATACCAGTTCTTCTGTGTCCACTCATCTCTTGATGGACGTTTCGGTTGCTTCCATGTGTTGGCTATTGTAATACTTCCACAGTGCAGATTTGCCTTCCTGTGTCTTTCCAATTGCATCTTCTGAGGATATAGCCCAGGATGGGGGCCTGCTGGATCATCTAGTAGCTCAAGGTTTACCTGTTAAAGGCACTTCCATTCTGTTCCGATTAGTGGCTCTTAGAATGTTATGTCCCACTTCCAATTGAGGGTATGCATTTCTCCAAAACCTCTTCAGCATTGACCACATGTTGTTTTGTTTGCTGATGGTTATTCTGAGTGTTGTGAGCTGATACTTCTTTGTGGTTGGGTTTGCCTGTGTCTCATACTCCCTTGAAATTGAGCTTTCAGGCATGTCCTCTTAGTTTTCAAACTGTTATTACAGCTGACTTCTTCAAATTGTTTTCTTGAAGTATGTGCCACATTTTGCAATGTTTTGGCCTTTACCTGCATCAAGACATTTTTAAGGGCAGGTATCATTTGCAGCCCTGCAGTACTTGTGCACATGAAGTGCCCATTAGCACAGATTTCAAAGCTGCTGTTGCAGGTATCGGCCAGAGGATGGCAGCATTTCTACGTTCCCCACTCTGGCACCTAGGGAAACAGATCTTCCTGCCAGTGGTGCTCCTCAGTTATAAATTAGAGTGTAATGTGCCCTGATATACCCCCAAAAGCTTACGTCTCCTTACTTATGTTTGTTTTTTCAATTTAATTCATAGGTTTTAGTGGAGCAATATTCCATTCTGTACATGGACCACTTCTTCTCTGTGCATTCCTCTGTTGATAGACATTTTGGTAGCTTCTAAGTGTTGCCTAAGGTACATATTGCTGGAGTGCAGTGTTGCCAGCCTGTGACTTTTGATTCTCATTTTCTCTGGTGATAGGCCCAACAGGGTCTATGATTCATTGATTGGTAGCTGAATGTTTACCTTTTCAAAGCGCCTGCATTGTGTGTTCATTAGCGGCTCTTACCACATCCCAATTAACACCGAGGGTGCGTGTTTTCCCACAACCTCTTCAGCATTTATTGCTTGCAGACTGTTTGCTCATGACCATTCTGACTGGTGTGAGCTGATAGGTTTTTGGAATTTGGGTTTGCATGTCTTTACTAATTCCTAATATTCAGCATTTTCCCACACCTTTCTCTTTTATTTAGAGAAAAAAGTGTGAGTACAGTATACCTCTTGAAATTGTCTTCTTCGAAGGTTGCCCTCTTTTGAATTTTGGGGTCGTTTTTCGACGCCAGGATTTTTTTTGAGAGCAGGTGTCATTTACATGCCTGCAGTGATTGTGAATATTTAGTGACCATTAGCACTGGGTTTAAAGCGGGTGTTGTTGGAAATGGCCACAAGGCGGCAGCATTTCTCCATTCCCAAATCTGGTTACTAGGGCAGCAGAGCCTTTCTGGAAGTCCTGTTACTAGGTTGTCAATTAGAATGGAATGTGCCAGGAAAAAGCCCCTGAAGTTTATGTCTCATTACTTCTTGTTTGTTGTTTTAATTGCTTTAACCAGGGTAATGATTAGAATACAGTTTGTCCTAGGTGTACACAAACTGGTTCATTCGTACATCATATATATCTATTCATGTACAGATCCTTTTCCCGTGTAAAGGATTCCAGAGTGTTCTGCACACCTCCCTTGCTATGTGCTCAGGCTTTCTGATATATGTGCTCAATCTGCATTTCTATAGGTATGGTAAACCTAATCGTAATTTATCCATTGCCACCACCTTTCCTTTTAGATACGCATAGTTTGTTTTTGAAGTCTGCGTGTGTCTTTCTCTGTGGAAATATGTCCATTTTTGGTCAGTTGTTAGGTAACACCTGTAAGTGATATCATAGGATAAACGTCTTTTGCTTTCCAACTTACCTCATGTTCTGTGATTACCTCTAGGCTCATCTGTGGTACGTCAAAGAGCAGTGTTCCATTGTTTCCCATGGCTAATATTCCATTGTGTACGTGGACCACTTCTTCTTTACCCATTCATCTGTTGATGGGCATTTAGGTTGCTTCCATGTCTTGGCTATTGTGAATAAGGCTGCAGTGCAGCTTTGGCAGCGTCTGTCTTCTGGATTCTGGTCTTCTCAGGTGAGAGGCACAGCGGTGGGCCTGCTGCATCAAACGGTACCTCAATTTTTACTTTTAAACGCAGCTCCTTTCTGCTCTCATTATTGGCTGTTACCACTTTACATCTCACCTGCAGCTAGAGGGTACACAGTTCTCAAAAAACACTTCAGCATTTATTATTTATAGGCTTTTTGTTGATGGTCAGTCGACCTGTGTGAGTTGAAACCTTTTTGCAGATTAGATTTGCCTGAGTCTAATAATTCCTGAGGTTGAGCTTTTACCCATTTTCCTGTTTTTTTTTTAAAGAGAGTCAGTCAAACTTACCTCTTCATAGTATCTTCTTGAAAATTTGGCCAGTTTTGAATTTTCTTGTCCATTCCCTACCTCAGCTCAATTGTTTAGGGCAGCTGTCCTTTACAGCCCTGAGTCCTTGGGAATGTTAAGAGACCATTAGCTGTGGGCTTAAAGCCGCTCTTGCGGGAAATGGCCACAAGGAGGCAGCATTTCCACATTTCCAACTCTGCGTTTTTGGGCAGCAGAGCCTTCCTGGAAATCGTGTTAGTAGGCTGCAAATTAGAGTGGAAAGTGCCAGGGCACATCCACAAGAGCTTTTATCTCCTTAATTCTTGTTTGATTTTTCAATTTAATTTTTATTAATTATCTGAGCATATTTGATGAAACTATTTTGTTTCTCCTAGGTGTACAGAATCTGGTTCATGATATCAATGTATCTGTCTATTTATCTTTGGATCCTTTACCGTGTAGGTTATTACAGAGCGTTGAGTAGACCTGTCTTGGTATTCCATAGGTATTTTGTGATTATATATTTCATATGTATTAGTACATGTCTGTTAACCCCCATATCGTAATTCATACATTCCTTACACTTTTCCATTTGGTTAAATGTAAAGTTTTTCTCTTAATCCATGCTTTTCCTTCTCTTGGAAATAAGTTCATGAGTATCAATTTTTAGGTAACACCTATAAGTGATGGCATTGGATATCTGTCTTTCTTTCTTACTTCAAGTTGGGTGATTATCTCTAGGTCCTTATATGGTGGTACAAACAGCACTGTTTCCCTGTTTTCCATGGCTAGTATTCCATTGTTCACATGGACCACTTCCTCTTTGTGCATTTTTTCTGTTGATGGACATTTTTGTGTCTTCCAAGTCTTGGCTATGTTAAATGTTCCTGCAGGGCTTCCCTGGTGGTGCAGTGGTTAAGAGTCCGCCTGCCTATGCAGTGGACACGGGTTCGTGCCCCGGTCCGGGAAGATCCCACATGCCGCCGAGTGGCTAGACCCGTGAGCCATGGCCGCTGAGCCTTACTGTCCAGAGCCAGTGCTCCGCAACGGGTGAGGCCACAACAGTGAGAGGCCCACTTACCGCCACAAAAAAAGTCCCTGCATTGCAGGATTGCCAGCCTGTGTCTTCTCCATTTTGTTCTGCTCAGCTGATAGTCTCATCAAGGATGTAGCAGATCACATGGTAGCTCAATTTTTACCCTTAAATGCACCTCCATTATGTTCTCACTACTGGCTGTTACCAGTTTATATCCCCCCAGCAGCTAGAGGGTACACAGTTCTCTGAAACCCCTTCATTTATTCTTTGTAGACTTTTTGCTGAAGAACATTCTGATGGCTGTGAGGTGAACGTTTCTGTAATTGGATCTGCACGGCTTTGTTAATTGCTGATGCTGCACATTTTTCTATTCCCTTTTATTTTAAAGACAAGAAAGGAAAAGACAAAATGTGCTTAAGATATGCCTTTTGAAATGGTCTTCTTGAAATGTTGACGTCTTTTGAATTTTCTGATCGATTTATGACCACAGGATTTTTTTTTTTGATGACAGGTGTCATTTAGAGGTCTGCCATTATTTTGAATATTAAGTCACCATTACCACTGTTGTGTGAAACGACCAGAAGGCGGCAGCACTTCTCCTTACCAAATCTGCTTACTAGGGCAACAGAGTCTTGATGGAAATTGTGTTGTAGGTTGTAAATTAGAACGGAATGTGCCAGGAAAAGTCCCTTAAGATTAGGTCTCATTACTTCTTGTTCGTTTTTTAAATTTAATTTTTATTCTTTATCGCAGCAAATTAGATTACAATGTTTTGTTTGCTGTAGGTGTGCAAGATGTGGTTCTTTTACACATATACATATATCTATTCTTCTTCAGATCCTTTTCCCATGTAGGTTAGGACACAACGTTGTGTAGTCTTCCCTTGGTATGCCGTAGGTGTTTGGTGATTTATATATTTCACATGTGTTTTTATATCTCTGTTAACCCCAATATCGTAATGTATCCAATCCTCACAGCTTTCCATATGGTGAACCATAAGTTGGTTTAATGAATCTGTGATTGCCTTTCTCTCTGGAAATATCTTCATTGGTATCAAGTTTTAGGTAACACCCATAAGTGATATGATAGGATATGTGTCTTTCGCTTTCTCACTTACTACCAGTTGCAATGATTACCTCTAGACTCCTCTATGGTCCTGCAAATGGCATTGTTTCACTTTTTGCCTTGGCTAATATTCCATCTGTACACATACCAGTTCTTCTGTGTCCACTCATCTCTTGATGGACGTTTTGGTTGCTTCCATGTGTTGGCTATTGTAATACTTCCACAGTGCAGATTTGCCTTCCTGTGTCTTTCCAATTCTGTCTCCTGAGGATATAGCCCAGGATGGGGGCCTGCTGGATCATCTAGTAGCTCAAGGTTTACCTGTTAAAGGCACTTCCATTCTGTTCCGATTAGTGGCTCTTAGAATGTTATGTCCCACTTCCAATTGAGGGTATGCATTTCTCCAAAACCTCTTCAGCATTGACCACATGTTGTTTTGTTTGCTGATGGTTATTCTGAGTGTTGTGAGCTGATACTTCTTTGTGGTTGGGTTTGCATGTGTCTCATACTCCCTTGAAATTGAGCTTTCAGGCATGTCCTCTTAGTTTTCAAACTGTTATTACAGCTGACTTCTTCAAATTGTTTTCTTGAAGTATGTGCCACATTTTGCAATGTTTTGGCCTTTACCTGCATCAAGACATTTTTAAGGGCAGGTATCATTTGCAGCCCTGCAGTACTTGTGCACATGAAGTGCCCATTAGCACAGATTTCAAAGCTGCTGTTGCAGGTATCGGCCAGAGGATGGCAGCATTTCTACGTTCCCCACTCTGGCACCTAGGGAAACAGATCTTCCTGCCAGTGGTGCTCCTCAGTTATAAATTAGAGTGTAATGTGCCCTGATATACCCCCAAAAGCTTACGTCTCCTTACTTATGTTTGTTTTTTCAATTTAATTCATAGGTTTTAGTGGAGCAATATTCCATTCTGTACATGGACCACTTCTTCTCTGTGCATTCCTCTGTTGATAGACATTTTGGTAGCTTCTAAGTGTTGCCTAAGGTACATATTGCTGGAGTGCAGTGTTGCCAGCCTGTGACTTTTGATTCTCATTTTCTCTGGTGATAGGCCCAACAGGGTCTATGATTCATTGATTGGTAGCTGAATGTTTACCTTTTCAAAGCGCCTGCATTGTGTGTTCATTAGCGGCTCTTACCACATCCCAATTAACACCGAGGGTGCGTGTTTTCCCACAACCTCTTCAGCATTTATTGCTTGCAGACTGTTTGCTCATGACCATTCTGACTGGTGTGAGCTGATAGGTTTTTGGAATTTGGGTTTGCATGTCTTTACTAATTCCTAATATTCAGCATTTTCCCACACCTTTCTCTTTTATTTAGAGAAAAAAGTGTGAGTACAGTATACCTCTTGAAATTGTCTTCTTCGAAGGTTGCCCTCTTTTGAATTTTGGGGTCGTTTTTCGACCCCAGGATTTTTTTTGAGAGCAGGTGTCATTTACATGCCTGCAGTGATTGTGAATATTTAGTGACCATTAGCACTGGGTTTAAAGCGGGTGTTGTTGGAAATGGCCACAAGGCGGCAGCATTTCTCCATTCCCAAATCTGGTTACTAGGGCAGCAGAGCCTTTCTGGAAGTCCTGTTACTAGGTTGTCAATTAGAATGGAATGTGCCAGGAAAAAGCCCCTGAAGTTTATGTCTCATTACTTCTTGTTTGTTGTTTTAATTGCTTTAACCAGGGTAATGATTAGAATACAGTTTGTCCTAGGTGTACACAAACTGGTTCATTCGTACATCATATATATCTATTCATGTACAGATCCTTTTCCCGTGTAAAGGATTCCAGAGTGTTCTGCACACCTCCCTTGCTATGTGCTCAGGCTTTCTGATATATGTGCTCAATCTGCATTTCTATAGGTATGGTAAACCTAATCGTAATTTATCCATTGCCACCACCTTTCCTTTTAGATACGCATAGTTTGTTTTTGAAGTCTGCGTGTGTCTTTCTCTGTGGAAATATGTCCATTTTTGGTCAGTTGTTAGGTAACACCTGTAAGTGATATCATAGGATAAACGTCTTTTGCTTTCCAACTTACCTCATGTTCTGTGATTACCTCTAGGCTCATCTGTGGTACGTCAAAGAGCAGTGTTCCATTGTTTCCCATGGCTAATATTCCATTGTGTACGTGGACCACTTCTTCTTTACCCATTCATCTGTTGATGGGCATTTAGGTTGCTTCCATGTCTTGGCTATTGTGAATAAGGCTGCAGTGCAGCTTTGGCAGCGTCTGTCTTCTGGATTCTGGTCTTCTCAGGTGAGAGGCACAGCGGTGGGCCTGCTGCATCAAACGGTACCTCAATTTTTACTTTTAAACGCAGCTCCTTTCTGCTCTCATTATTGGCTGTTACCACTTTACATCTCACCTGCAGCTAGAGGGTACACAGTTCTCAAAAAACACTTCAGCATTTATTATTTATAGGCTTTTTGTTGATGGTCAGTCGACCTGTGTGAGTTGAAACCTTTTTGCAGATTAGATTTGCCTGAGTCTAATAATTCCTGAGGTTGAGCTTTTACCCATTTTCCTGTTTTTTTTTTAAAGAGAGTCAGTCAAACTTACCTCTTCATAGTATCTTCTTGAAAATTTGGCCAGTTTTGAATTTTCTTGTCCATTCCCTACCTCAGCTCAATTGTTTAGGGCAGCTGTCCTTTACAGCCCTGAGTCCTTGGGAATGTTAAGAGACCATTAGCTGTGGGCTTAAAGCCGCTCTTGCGGGAAATGGCCACAAGGAGGCAGCATTTCCACATTTCCAACTCTGCGTTTTTGGGCAGCAGAGCCTTCCTGGAAATCGTGTTAGTAGGCTGCAAATTAGAGTGGAAAGTGCCAGGGCACATCCACAAGAGCTTTTATCTCCTTAATTCTTGTTTGATTTTTCAATTTAATTTTTATTAATTATCTGAGCATATTTGATGAAACTATTTTGTTTCTCCTAGGTGTACAGAATCTGGTTCATGATATCAATGTATCTGTCTATTTATCTTTGGATCCTTTACCGTGTAGGTTATTACAGAGCGTTGAGTAGACCTGTCTTGGTATTCCATAGGTATTTTGTGATTATATATTTCATATGTATTAGTACATGTCTGTTAACCCCCATATCGTAATTCATACATTCCTTACACTTTTCCATTTGGTTAAATGTAAAGTTTTTCTCTTAATCCATGCTTTTCCTTCTCTTGGAAATAAGTTCATGAGTATCAATTTTTAGGTAACACCTATAAGTGATGGCATTGGATATCTGTCTTTCTTTCTTACTTCAAGTTGGGTGATTATCTCTAGGTCCTTATATGGTGGTACAAACAGCACTGTTTCCCTGTTTTCCATGGCTAGTATTCCATTGTTCACATGGACCACTTCCTCTTTGTGCATTTTTTCTGTTGATGGACATTTTTGTGTCTTCCAAGTCTTGGCTATGTTAAATGTTCCTGCAGGGCTTCCCTGGTGGTGCAGTGGTTAAGAGTCCGCCTGCCTATGCAGTGGACACGGGTTCGTGCCCCGGTCCGGGAAGATCCCACATGCCGCCGAGTGGCTAGACCCGTGAGCCATGGCCGCTGAGCCTTACTGTCCAGAGCCAGTGCTCCGCAACGGGTGAGGCCACAACAGTGAGAGGCCCACTTACCGCCACAAAAAAAGTCCCTGCATTGCAGGATTGCCAGCCTGTGTCTTCTCCATTTTGTTCTGCTCAGCTGATAGTCTCATCAAGGATGTAGCAGATCACATGGTAGCTCAATTTTTACCCTTAAATGCACCTCCATTATGTTCTCACTACTGGCTGTTACCAGTTTATATCCCCCCAGCAGCTAGAGGGTACACAGTTCTCTGAAACCCCTTCATTTATTCTTTGTAGACTTTTTGCTGAAGAACATTCTGATGGCTGTGAGGTGAACGTTTCTGTAATTGGATCTGCACGGCTTTGTTAATTGCTGATGCTGCACATTTTTCTATTCCCTTTTATTTTAAAGACAAGAAAGGAAAAGACAAAATGTGCTTAAGATATGCCTTTTGAAATGGTCTTCTTGAAATGTTGACGTCTTTTGAATTTTCTGATCGATTTATGACCACAGGATTTTTTTTTTTGATGACAGGTGTCATTTAGAGGTCTGCCATTATTTTGAATATTAAGTCACCATTACCACTGTTGTGTGAAACGACCAGAAGGCGGCAGCACTTCTCCTTACCAAATCTGCTTACTAGGGCAACAGAGTCTTGATGGAAATTGTGTTGTAGGTTGTAAATTAGAACGGAATGTGCCAGGAAAAGTCCCTTAAGATTAGGTCTCATTACTTCTTGTTCGTTTTTTAAATTTAATTTTTATTCTTTATCGCAGCAAATTAGATTACAATGTTTTGTTTGCTGTAGGTGTGCAAGATGTGGTTCTTTTACACATATACATATATCTATTCTTCTTCAGATCCTTTTCCCATGTAGGTTAGGACACAACGTTGTGTAGTCTTCCCTTGGTATGCCGTAGGTGTTTGGTGATTTATATATTTCACATGTGTTTTTATATCTCTGTTAACCCCAATATCGTAATGTATCCAATCCTCACAGCTTTCCATATGGTGAACCATAAGTTGGTTTAATGAATCTGTGATTGCCTTTCTCTCTGGAAATATCTTCATTGGTATCAAGTTTTAGGTAACACCCATAAGTGATATGATAGGATATGTGTCTTTCGCTTTCTCACTTACTACCAGTTGCAATGATTACCTCTAGACTCCTCTATGGTCCTGCAAATGGCATTGTTTCACTTTTTGCCTTGGCTAATATTCCATCTGTACACATACCAGTTCTTCTGTGTCCACTCATCTCTTGATGGACGTTTTGGTTGCTTCCATGTGTTGGCTATTGTAATACTTCCACAGTGCAGATTTGCCTTCCTGTGTCTTTCCAATTCTGTCTCCTGAGGATATAGCCCAGGATGGGGGCCTGCTGGATCATCTAGTAGCTCAAGGTTTACCTGTTAAAGGCACTTCCATTCTGTTCCGATTAGTGGCTCTTAGAATGTTATGTCCCACTTCCAATTGAGGGTATGCATTTCTCCAAAACCTCTTCAGCATTGACCACATGTTGTTTTGTTTGCTGATGGTTATTCTGAGTGTTGTGAGCTGATACTTCTTTGTGGTTGGGTTTGCATGTGTCTCATACTCCCTTGAAATTGAGCTTTCAGGCATGTCCTCTTAGTTTTCAAACTGTTATTACAGCTGACTTCTTCAAATTGTTTTCTTGAAGTATGTGCCACATTTTGCAATGTTTTGGCCTTTACCTGCATCAAGACATTTTTAAGGGCAGGTATCATTTGCAGCCCTGCAGTACTTGTGCACATGAAGTGCCCATTAGCACAGATTTCAAAGCTGCTGTTGCAGGTATCGGCCAGAGGATGGCAGCATTTCTACGTTCCCCACTCTGGCACCTAGGGAAACAGATCTTCCTGCCAGTGGTGCTCCTCAGTTATAAATTAGAGTGTAATGTGCCCTGATATACCCCCAAAAGCTTACGTCTCCTTACTTATGTTTGTTTTTTCAATTTAATTCATAGGTTTTAGTGGAGCAATATTCCATTCTGTACATGGACCACTTCTTCTCTGTGCATTCCTCTGTTGATAGACATTTTGGTAGCTTCTAAGTGTTGCCTAAGGTACATATTGCTGGAGTGCAGTGTTGCCAGCCTGTGACTTTTGATTCTCATTTTCTCTGGTGATAGGCCCAACAGGGTCTATGATTCATTGATTGGTAGCTGAATGTTTACCTTTTCAAAGCGCCTGCATTGTGTGTTCATTAGCGGCTCTTACCACATCCCAATTAACACCGAGGGTGCGTGTTTTCCCACAACCTCTTCAGCATTTATTGCTTGCAGACTGTTTGCTCATGACCATTCTGACTGGTGTGAGCTGATAGGTTTTTGGAATTTGGGTTTGCATGTCTTTACTAATTCCTAATATTCAGCATTTTCCCACACCTTTCTCTTTTATTTAGAGAAAAAAGTGTGAGTACAGTATACCTCTTGAAATTGTCTTCTTCGAAGGTTGCCCTCTTTTGAATTTTGGGGTCGTTTTTCGACCCCAGGATTTTTTTTGAGAGCAGGTGTCATTTACATGCCTGCAGTGATTGTGAATATTTAGTGACCATTAGCACTGGGTTTAAAGCGGGTGTTGTTGGAAATGGCCACAAGGCGGCAGCATTTCTCCATTCCCAAATCTGGTTACTAGGGCAGCAGAGCCTTTCTGGAAGTCCTGTTACTAGGTTGTCAATTAGAATGGAATGTGCCAGGAAAAAGCCCCTGAAGTTTATGTCTCATTACTTCTTGTTTGTTGTTTTAATTGCTTTAACCAGGGTAATGATTAGAATACAGTTTGTCCTAGGTGTACACAAACTGGTTCATTCGTACATCATATATATCTATTCATGTACAGATCCTTTTCCCGTGTAAAGGATTCCAGAGTGTTCTGCACACCTCCCTTGCTATGTGCTCAGGCTTTCTGATATATGTGCTCAATCTGCATTTCTATAGGTATGGTAAACCTAATCGTAATTTATCCATTGCCACCACCTTTCCTTTTAGATACGCATAGTTTGTTTTTGAAGTCTGCGTGTGTCTTTCTCTGTGGAAATATGTCCATTTTTGGTCAGTTGTTAGGTAACACCTGTAAGTGATATCATAGGATAAACGTCTTTTGCTTTCCAACTTACCTCATGTTCTGTGATTACCTCTAGGCTCATCTGTGGTACGTCAAAGAGCAGTGTTCCATTGTTTCCCATGGCTAATATTCCATTGTGTACGTGGACCACTTCTTCTTTACCCATTCATCTGTTGATGGGCATTTAGGTTGCTTCCATGTCTTGGCTATTGTGAATAAGGCTGCAGTGCAGCTTTGGCAGCGTCTGTCTTCTGGATTCTGGTCTTCTCAGGTGAGAGGCACAGCGGTGGGCCTGCTGCATCAAACGGTACCTCAATTTTTACTTTTAAACGCAGCTCCTTTCTGCTCTCATTATTGGCTGTTACCACTTTACATCTCACCTGCAGCTAGAGGGTACACAGTTCTCAAAAAACACTTCAGCATTTATTATTTATAGGCTTTTTGTTGATGGTCAGTCGACCTGTGTGAGTTGAAACCTTTTTGCAGATTAGATTTGCCTGAGTCTAATAATTCCTGAGGTTGAGCTTTTACCCATTTTCCTGTTTTTTTTTTAAAGAGAGTCAGTCAAACTTACCTCTTCATAGTATCTTCTTGAAAATTTGGCCAGTTTTGAATTTTCTTGTCCATTCCCTACCTCAGCTCAATTGTTTAGGGCAGCTGTCCTTTACAGCCCTGAGTCCTTGGGAATGTTAAGAGACCATTAGCTGTGGGCTTAAAGCCGCTCTTGCGGGAAATGGCCACAAGGAGGCAGCATTTCCACATTTCCAACTCTGCGTTTTTGGGCAGCAGAGCCTTCCTGGAAATCGTGTTAGTAGGCTGCAAATTAGAGTGGAAAGTGCCAGGGCACATCCACAAGAGCTTTTATCTCCTTAATTCTTGTTTGATTTTTCAATTTAATTTTTATTAATTATCTGAGCATATTTGATGAAACTATTTTGTTTCTCCTAGGTGTACAGAATCTGGTTCATGATATCAATGTATCTGTCTATTTATCTTTGGATCCTTTACCGTGTAGGTTATTACAGAGCGTTGAGTAGACCTGTCTTGGTATTCCATAGGTATTTTGTGATTATATATTTCATATGTATTAGTACATGTCTGTTAACCCCCATATCGTAATTCATACATTCCTTACACTTTTCCATTTGGTTAAATGTAAAGTTTTTCTCTTAATCCATGCTTTTCCTTCTCTTGGAAATAAGTTCATGAGTATCAATTTTTAGGTAACACCTATAAGTGATGGCATTGGATATCTGTCTTTCTTTCTTACTTCAAGTTGGGTGATTATCTCTAGGTCCTTATATGGTGGTACAAACAGCACTGTTTCCCTGTTTTCCATGGCTAGTATTCCATTGTTCACATGGACCACTTCCTCTTTGTGCATTTTTTCTGTTGATGGACATTTCTGTGTCTTCCAAGTCTTGGCTATGTTAAATGTTCCTGCAGGGCTTCCCTGGTGGTGCAGTGGTTAAGAGTCCGCCTGCCTATGCAGTGGACACGGGTTCGTGCCCCGGTCCGGGAAGATCCCACATGCCGCCGAGTGGCTAGACCCGTGAGCCATGGCCGCTGAGCCTTACTGTCCAGAGCCAGTGCTCCGCAACGGGTGAGGCCACAACAGTGAGAGGCCCACTTACCGCCACAAAAAAAGTCCCTGCATTGCAGGATTGCCAGCCTGTGTCTTCTCCATTTTGTTCTGCTCAGCTGATAGTCTCATCAAGGATGTAGCAGATCACATGGTAGCTCAATTTTTACCCTTAAATGCACCTCCATTATGTTCTCACTACTGGCTGTTACCAGTTTATATCCCCCCAGCAGCTAGAGGGTACACAGTTCTCTGAAACCCCTTCATTTATTCTTTGTAGACTTTTTGCTGAAGAACATTCTGATGGCTGTGAGGTGAACGTTTCTGTAATTGGATCTGCACGGCTTTGTTAATTGCTGATGCTGCACATTTTTCTATTCCCTTTTATTTTAAAGACAAGAAAGGAAAAGACAAAATGTGCTTAAGATATGCCTTTTGAAATGGTCTTCTTGAAATGTTGACGTCTTTTGAATTTTCTGATCGATTTATGACCACAGGATTTTTTTTTTTGATGACAGGTGTCATTTAGAGGTCTGCCATTATTTTGAATATTAAGTCACCATTACCACTGTTGTGTGAAACGACCAGAAGGCGGCAGCACTTCTCCTTACCAAATCTGCTTACTAGGGCAACAGAGTCTTGATGGAAATTGTGTTGTAGGTTGTAAATTAGAACGGAATGTGCCAGGAAAAGTCCCTTAAGATTAGGTCTCATTACTTCTTGTTCGTTTTTTAAATTTAATTTTTATTCTTTATCGCAGCAAATTAGATTACAATGTTTTGTTTGCTGTAGGTGTGCAAGATGTGGTTCTTTTACACATATACATATATCTATTCTTCTTCAGATCCTTTTCCCATGTAGGTTAGGACACAACGTTGTGTAGTCTTCCCTTGGTATGCCGTAGGTGTTTGGTGATTTATATATTTCACATGTGTTTTTATATCTCTGTTAACCCCAATATCGTAATGTATCCAATCCTCACAGCTTTCCATATGGTGAACCATAAGTTGGTTTCATGAATCTGTGATTGCCTTTCTCTCTGGAAATATCTTCATTGGTATCAAGTTTTAGGTAACACCCATAAGTGATATGATAGGATATGTGTCTTTCGCTTTCTCACTTACTACCAGTTGCAATGATTACCTCTAGACTCCTCTATGGTCCTGCAAATGGCATTGTTTCACTTTTTGCCTTGGCTAATATTCCATCTGTACACATACCAGTTCTTCTGTGTCCACTCATCTCTTGATGGACGTTTTGGTTGCTTCCATGTGTTGGCTATTGTAATACTTCCACAGTGCAGATTTGCCTTCCTGTGTCTTTCCAATTCTGTCTCCTGAGGATATAGCCCAGGATGGGGGCCTGCTGGATCATCTAGTAGCTCAAGGTTTACCTGTTAAAGGCACTTCCATTCTGTTCCGATTAGTGGCTCTTAGAATGTTATGTCCCACTTCCAATTGAGGGTATGCATTTCTCCAAAACCTCTTCAGCATTGACCACATGTTGTTTTGTTTGCTGATGGTTATTCTGAGTGTTGTGAGCTGATACTTCTTTGTGGTTGGGTTTGCATGTGTCTCATACTCCCTTGAAATTGAGCTTTCAGGCATGTCCTCTTAGTTTTCAAACTGTTATTACAGCTGACTTCTTCAAATTGTTTTCTTGAAGTATGTGCCACATTTTGCAATGTTTTGGCCTTTACCTGCATCAAGACATTTTTAAGGGCAGGTATCATTTGCAGCCCTGCAGTACTTGTGCACATGAAGTGCCCATTAGCACAGATTTCAAAGCTGCTGTTGCAGGTATCGGCCAGAGGATGGCAGCATTTCTACGTTCCCCACTCTGGCACCTAGGGAAACAGATCTTCCTGCCAGTGGTGCTCCTCAGTTATAAATTAGAGTGTAATGTGCCCTGATATACCCCCAAAAGCTTACGTCTCCTTACTTATGTTTGTTTTTTCAATTTAATTCATAGGTTTTAGTGGAGCAATATTCCATTCTGTACATGGACCACTTCTTCTCTGTGCATTCCTCTGTTGATAGACATTTTGGTAGCTTCTAAGTGTTGCCTAAGGTACATATTGCTGGAGTGCAGTGTTGCCAGCCTGTGACTTTTGATTCTCATTTTCTCTGGTGATAGGCCCAACAGGGTCTATGATTCATTGATTGGTAGCTGAATGTTTACCTTTTCAAAGCGCCTGCATTGTGTGTTCATTAGCGGCTCTTACCACATCCCAATTAACACCGAGGGTGCGTGTTTTCCCACAACCTCTTCAGCATTTATTGCTTGCAGACTGTTTGCTCATGACCATTCTGACTGGTGTGAGCTGATAGGTTTTTGGAATTTGGGTTTGCATGTCTTTACTAATTCCTAATATTCAGCATTTTCCCACACCTTTCTCTTTTATTTAGAGAAAAAAGTGTGAGTACAGTATACCTCTTGAAATTGTCTTCTTCGAAGGTTGCCCTCTTTTGAATTTTGGGGTCGTTTTTCGACCCCAGGATTTTTTTTGAGAGCAGGTGTCATTTACATGCCTGCAGTGATTGTGAATATTTAGTGACCATTAGCACTGGGTTTAAAGCGGGTGTTGTTGGAAATGGCCACAAGGCGGCAGCATTTCTCCATTCCCAAATCTGGTTACTAGGGCAGCAGAGCCTTTCTGGAAGTCCTGTTACTAGGTTGTCAATTAGAATGGAATGTGCCAGGAAAAAGCCCCTGAAGTTTATGTCTCATTACTTCTTGTTTGTTGTTTTAATTGCTTTAACCAGGGTAATGATTAGAATACAGTTTGTCCTAGGTGTACACAAACTGGTTCATTCGTACATCATATATATCTATTCATGTACAGATCCTTTTCCCGTGTAAAGGATTCCAGAGTGTTCTGCACACCTCCCTTGCTATGTGCTCAGGCTTTCTGATATATGTGCTCAATCTGCATTTCTATAGGTATGGTAAACCTAATCGTAATTTATCCATTGCCACCACCTTTCCTTTTAGATACGCATAGTTTGTTTTTGAAGTCTGCGTGTGTCTTTCTCTGTGGAAATATGTCCATTTTTGGTCAGTTGTTAGGTAACACCTGTAAGTGATATCATAGGATAAACGTCTTTTGCTTTCCAACTTACCTCATGTTCTGTGATTACCTCTAGGCTCATCTGTGGTACGTCAAAGAGCAGTGTTCCATTGTTTCCCATGGCTAATATTCCATTGTGTACGTGGACCACTTCTTCTTTACCCATTCATCTGTTGATGGGCATTTAGGTTGCTTCCATGTCTTGGCTATTGTGAATAAGGCTGCAGTGCAGCTTTGGCAGCGTCTGTCTTCTGGATTCTGGTCTTCTCAGGTGAGAGGCACAGCGGTGGGCCTGCTGCATCAAACGGTACCTCAATTTTTACTTTTAAACGCAGCTCCTTTCTGCTCTCATTATTGGCTGTTACCACTTTACATCTCACCTGCAGCTAGAGGGTACACAGTTCTCAAAAAACACTTCAGCATTTATTATTTATAGGCTTTTTGTTGATGGTCAGTTGACCTGTGTGAGTTGAAACCTTTTTGCAGATTAGATTTGCCTGAGTCTAATAATTCCTGAGGTTGAGCTTTTACCCATTTTCCTGTTTTTTTTTTAAAGAGAGTCAGTCAAACTTACCTCTTCATAGTATCTTCTTGAAAATTTGGCCAGTTTTGAATTTTCTTGTCCATTCCCTACCTCAGCTCAATTGTTTAGGGCAGCTGTCCTTTACAGCCCTGAGTCCTTGGGAATGTTAAGAGACCATTAGCTGTGGGCTTAAAGCCGCTCTTGCGGGAAATGGCCACAAGGAGGCAGCATTTCCACATTTCCAACTCTGCGTTTTTGGGCAGCAGAGCCTTCCTGGAAATCGTGTTAGTAGGCTGCAAATTAGAGTGGAAAGTGCCAGGGCACATCCACAAGAGCTTTTATCTCCTTAATTCTTGTTTGATTTTTCAATTTAATTTTTATTAATTATCTGAGCATATTTGATGAAACTATTTTGTTTCTCCTAGGTGTACAGAATCTGGTTCATGATATCAATGTATCTGTCTATTTATCTTTGGATCCTTTACCGTGTAGGTTATTACAGAGCGTTGAGTAGACCTGTCTTGGTATTCCATAGGTATTTTGTGATTATATATTTCATATGTATTAGTACATGTCTGTTAACCCCCATATCGTAATTCATACATTCCTTACACTTTTCCATTTGGTTAAATGTAAAGTTTTTCTCTTAATCCATGCTTTTCCTTCTCTTGGAAATAAGTTCATGAGTATCAATTTTTAGGTAACACCTATAAGTGATGGCATTGGATATCTGTCTTTCTTTCTTACTTCAAGTTGGGTGATTATCTCTAGGTCCTTATATGGTGGTACAAACAGCACTGTTTCCCTGTTTTCCATGGCTAGTATTCCATTGTTCACATGGACCACTTCCTCTTTGTGCATTTTTTCTGTTGATGGACATTTTTGTGTCTTCCAAGTCTTGGCTATGTTAAATGTTCCTGCAGGGCTTCCCTGGTGGTGCAGTGGTTAAGAGTCCGCCTGCCTATGCAGTGGACACGGGTTCGTGCCCCGGTCCGGGAAGATCCCACATGCCGCCGAGTGGCTAGACCCGTGAGCCATGGCCGCTGAGCCTTACTGTCCAGAGCCAGTGCTCCGCAACGGGTGAGGCCACAACAGTGAGAGGCCCACTTACCGCCACAAAAAAAGTCCCTGCATTGCAGGATTGCCAGCCTGTGTCTTCTCCATTTTGTTCTGCTCAGCTGATAGTCTCATCAAGGATGTAGCAGATCACATGGTAGCTCAATTTTTACCCTTAAATGCACCTCCATTATGTTCTCACTACTGGCTGTTACCAGTTTATATCCCCCCAGCAGCTAGAGGGTACACAGTTCTCTGAAACCCCTTCATTTATTCTTTGTAGACTTTTTGCTGAAGAACATTCTGATGGCTGTGAGGTGAACGTTTCTGTAATTGGATCTGCACGGCTTTGTTAATTGCTGATGCTGCACATTTTTCTATTCCCTTTTATTTTAAAGACAAGAAAGGAAAAGACAAAATGTGCTTAAGATATGCCTTTTGAAATGGTCTTCTTGAAATGTTGACGTCTTTTGAATTTTCTGATCGATTTATGACCACAGGATTTTTTTTTTTGATGACAGGTGTCATTTAGAGGTCTGCCATTATTTTGAATATTAAGTCACCATTACCACTGTTGTGTGAAACGACCAGAAGGCGGCAGCACTTCTCCTTACCAAATCTGCTTACTAGGGCAACAGAGTCTTGATGGAAATTGTGTTGTAGGTTGTAAATTAGAACGGAATGTGCCAGGAAAAGTCCCTTAAGATTATGTCTCATTACTTCTTGTTCGTTTTTAAAATTTAATTTTTATTCTTTATCGCAGCAAATTAGATTACAATGTTTTGTTTGCTGTAGGTGTGCAAGATGTGGTTCTTTTACACATATACATATATCTATTCTTCTTCAGATCCTTTTCCCATGTAGGTTAGGACACAACGTTGTGTAGTCTTCCCTTGGTATGCCGTAGGTGTTTGGTGATTTATATATTTCACATGTGTTTTTATATCTCTGTTAACCCCAATATCGTAATGTATCCAATCCTCACAGCTTTCCATATGGTGAACCATAAGTTGGTTTCATGAATCTGTGATTGCCTTTCTCTCTGGAAATATCTTCATTGGTATCAAGTTTTAGGTAACACCCATAAGTGATATGATAGGATATGTGTCTTTCGCTTTCTCACTTACTACCAGTTGCAATGATTACCTCTAGACTCCTCTATGGTCCTGCAAATGGCATTGTTTCACTTTTTGCCTTGGCTAATATTCCATCTGTACACATACCAGTTCTTCTGTGTCCACTCATCTCTTGATGGACGTTTTGGTTGCTTCCATGTGTTGGCTATTGTAATACTTCCACAGTGCAGATTTGCCTTCCTGTGTCTTTCCAATTCTGTCTCCTGAGGATATAGCCCAGGATGGGGGCCTGCTGGATCATCTAGTAGCTCAAGGTTTACCTGTTAAAGGCACTTCCATTCTGTTCCGATTAGTGGCTCTTAGAATGTTATGTCCCACTTCCAATTGAGGGTATGCATTTCTCCAAAACCTCTTCAGCATTGACCACATGTTGTTTTGTTTGCTGATGGTTATTCTGAGTGTTGTGAGCTGATACTTCTTTGTGGTTGGGTTTGCATGTGTCTCATACTCCCTTGAAATTGAGCTTTCAGGCATGTCCTCTTAGTTTTCAAACTGTTATTACAGCTGACTTCTTCAAATTGTTTTCTTGAAGTATGTGCCACATTTTGCAATGTTTTGGCCTTTACCTGCATCAAGACATTTTTAAGGGCAGGTATCATTTGCAGCCCTGCAGTACTTGTGCACATGAAGTGCCCATTAGCACAGATTTCAAAGCTGCTGTTGCAGGTATCGGCCAGAGGATGGCAGCATTTCTACGTTCCCCACTCTGGCACCTAGGGAAACAGATCTTCCTGCCAGTGGTGCTCCTCAGTTATAAATTAGAGTGTAATGTGCCCTGATATACCCCCAAAAGCTTACGTCTCCTTACTTATGTTTGTTTTTTCAATTTAATTCATAGGTTTTAGTGGAGCAATATTCCATTCTGTACATGGACCACTTCTTCTCTGTGCATTCCTCTGTTGATAGACATTTTGGTAGCTTCTAAGTGTTGCCTAAGGTACATATTGCTGGAGTGCAGTGTTGCCAGCCTGTGACTTTTGATTCTCATTTTCTCTGGTGATAGGCCCAACAGGGTCTATGATTCATTGATTGGTAGCTGAATGTTTACCTTTTCAAAGCGCCTGCATTGTGTGTTCATTAGCGGCTCTTACCACATCCCAATTAACACCGAGGGTGCGTGTTTTCCCACAACCTCTTCAGCATTTATTGCTTGCAGACTGTTTGCTCATGACCATTCTGACTGGTGTGAGCTGATAGGTTTTTGGAATTTGGGTTTGCATGTCTTTACTAATTCCTAATATTCAGCATTTTCCCACACCTTTCTCTTTTATTTAGAGAAAAAAGTGTGAGTACAGTATACCTCTTGAAATTGTCTTCTTCGAAGGTTGCCCTCTTTTGAATTTTGGGGTCGTTTTTCGACCCCAGGATTTTTTTTGAGAGCAGGTGTCATTTACATGCCTGCAGTGATTGTGAATATTTAGTGACCATTAGCACTGGGTTTAAAGCGGGTGTTGTTGGAAATGGCCACAAGGCGGCAGCATTTCTCCATTCCCAAATCTGGTTACTAGGGCAGCAGAGCCTTTCTGGAAGTCCTGTTACTAGGTTGTCAATTAGAATGGAATGTGCCAGGAAAAAGCCCCTGAAGTTTATGTCTCATTACTTCTTGTTTGTTGTTTTAATTGCTTTAACCAGGGTAATGATTAGAATACAGTTTGTCCTAGGTGTACACAAACTGGTTCATTCGTACATCATATATATCTATTCATGTACAGATCCTTTTCCCGTGTAAAGGATTCCAGAGTGTTCTGCACACCTCCCTTGCTATGTGCTCAGGCTTTCTGATATATGTGCTCAATCTGCATTTCTATAGGTATGGTAAACCTAATCGTAATTTATCCATTGCCACCACCTTTCCTTTTAGATACGCATAGTTTGTTTTTGAAGTCTGCGTGTGTCTTTCTCTGTGGAAATATGTCCATTTTTGGTCAGTTGTTAGGTAACACCTGTAAGTGATATCATAGGATAAACGTCTTTTGCTTTCCAACTTACCTCATGTTCTGTGATTACCTCTAGGCTCATCTGTGGTACGTCAAAGAGCAGTGTTCCATTGTTTCCCATGGCTAATATTCCATTGTGTACGTGGACCACTTCTTCTTTACCCATTCATCTGTTGATGGGCATTTAGGTTGCTTCCATGTCTTGGCTATTGTGAATAAGGCTGCAGTGCAGCTTTGGCAGCGTCTGTCTTCTGGATTCTGGTCTTCTCAGGTGAGAGGCACAGCGGTGGGCCTGCTGCATCAAACGGTACCTCAATTTTTACTTTTAAACGCAGCTCCTTTCTGCTCTCATTATTGGCTGTTACCACTTTACATCTCACCTGCAGCTAGAGGGTACACAGTTCTCAAAAAACACTTCAGCATTTATTATTTATAGGCTTTTTGTTGATGGTCAGTTGACCTGTGTGAGTTGAAACCTTTTTGCAGATTAGATTTGCCTGAGTCTAATAATTCCTGAGGTTGAGCTTTTACCCATTTTCCTGTTTTTTTTTTAAAGAGAGTCAGTCAAACTTACCTCTTCATAGTATCTTCTTGAAAATTTGGCCAGTTTTGAATTTTCTTGTCCATTCCCTACCTCAGCTCAATTGTTTAGGGCAGCTGTCCTTTACAGCCCTGAGTCCTTGGGAATGTTAAGAGACCATTAGCTGTGGGCTTAAAGCCGCTCTTGCGGGAAATGGCCACAAGGAGGCAGCATTTCCACATTTCCAACTCTGCGTTTTTGGGCAGCAGAGCCTTCCTGGAAATCGTGTTAGTAGGCTGCAAATTAGAGTGGAAAGTGCCAGGGCACATCCACAAGAGCTTTTATCTCCTTAATTCTTGTTTGATTTTTCAATTTAATTTTTATTAATTATCTGAGCATATTTGATGAAACTATTTTGTTTCTCCTAGGTGTACAGAATCTGGTTCATGATATCAATGTATCTGTCTATTTATCTTTGGATCCTTTACCGTGTAGGTTATTACAGAGCGTTGAGTAGACCTGTCTTGGTATTCCATAGGTATTTTGTGATTATATATTTCATATGTATTAGTACATGTCTGTTAACCCCCATATCGTAATTCATACATTCCTTACACTTTTCCATTTGGTTAAATGTAAAGTTTTTCTCTTAATCCATGCTTTTCCTTCTCTTGGAAATAAGTTCATGAGTATCAATTTTTAGGTAACACCTATAAGTGATGGCATTGGATATCTGTCTTTCTTTCTTACTTCAAGTTGGGTGATTATCTCTAGGTCCTTATATGGTGGTACAAACAGCACTGTTTCCCTGTTTTCCATGGCTAGTATTCCATTGTTCACATGGACCACTTCCTCTTTGTGCATTTTTTCTGTTGATGGACATTTTTGTGTCTTCCAAGTCTTGGCTATGTTAAATGTTCCTGCAGGGCTTCCCTGGTGGTGCAGTGGTTAAGAGTCCGCCTGCCTATGCAGTGGACACGGGTTCGTGCCCCGGTCCGGGAAGATCCCACATGCCGCCGAGTGGCTAGACCCGTGAGCCATGGCCGCTGAGCCTTACTGTCCAGAGCCAGTGCTCCGCAACGGGTGAGGCCACAACAGTGAGAGGCCCACTTACCGCCACAAAAAAAGTCCCTGCATTGCAGGATTGCCAGCCTGTGTCTTCTCCATTTTGTTCTGCTCAGCTGATAGTCTCATCAAGGATGTAGCAGATCACATGGTAGCTCAATTTTTACCCTTAAATGCACCTCCATTATGTTCTCACTACTGGCTGTTACCAGTTTATATCCCCCCAGCAGCTAGAGGGTACACAGTTCTCTGAAACCCCTTCATTTATTCTTTGTAGACTTTTTGCTGAAGAACATTCTGATGGCTGTGAGGTGAACGTTTCTGTAATTGGATCTGCACGGCTTTGTTAATTGCTGATGCTGCACATTTTTCTATTCCCTTTTATTTTAAAGACAAGAAAGGAAAAGACAAAATGTGCTTAAGATATGCCTTTTGAAATGGTCTTCTTGAAATGTTGACGTCTTTTGAATTTTCTGATCGATTTATGACCACAGGATTTTTTTTTTTGATGACAGGTGTCATTTAGAGGTCTGCCATTATTTTGAATATTAAGTCACCATTACCACTGTTGTGTGAAACGACCAGAAGGCGGCAGCACTTCTCCTTACCAAATCTGCTTACTAGGGCAACAGAGTCTTGATGGAAATTGTGTTGTAGGTTGTAAATTAGAACGGAATGTGCCAGGAAAAGTCCCTTAAGATTATGTCTCATTACTTCTTGTTCGTTTTTAAAATTTAATTTTTATTCTTTATCGCAGCAAATTAGATTACAATGTTTTGTTTGCTGTAGGTGTGCAAGATGTGGTTCTTTTACACATATACATATATCTATTCTTCTTCAGATCCTTTTCCCATGTAGGTTAGGACACAACGTTGTGTAGTCTTCCCTTGGTATGCCGTAGGTGTTTGGTGATTTATATATTTCACATGTGTTTTTATATCTCTGTTAACCCCAATATCGTAATGTATCCAATCCTCACAGCTTTCCATATGGTGAACCATAAGTTGGTTTCATGAATCTGTGATTGCCTTTCTCTCTGGAAATATCTTCATTGGTATCAAGTTTTAGGTAACACCCATAAGTGATATGATAGGATATGTGTCTTTCGCTTTCTCACTTACTACCAGTTGCAATGATTACCTCTAGACTCCTCTATGGTCCTGCAAATGGCATTGTTTCACTTTTTGCCTTGGCTAATATTCCATCTGTACACATACCAGTTCTTCTGTGTCCACTCATCTCTTGATGGACGTTTTGGTTGCTTCCATGTGTTGGCTATTGTAATACTTCCACAGTGCAGATTTGCCTTCCTGTGTCTTTCCAATTCTGTCTCCTGTGGATATAGCCCAGGATGGGGGCCTGCTGGATCATCTAGTAGCTCAAGGTTTACCTGTTAAAGGCACTTCCATTCTGTTCCGATTAGTGGCTCTTAGAATGTTATGTCCCACTTCCAATTGAGGGTATGCATTTCTCCAAAACCTCTTCAGCATTGACCACATGTTGTTTTGTTTGCTGATGGTTATTCTGAGTGTTGTGAGCTGATACTTCTTTGTGGTTGGGTTTGCATGTGTCTCATACTCCCTTGAAATTGAGCTTTCAGGCATGTCCTCTTAGTTTTCAAACTGTTATTACAGCTGACTTCTTCAAATTGTTTTCTTGAAGTATGTGCCACATTTTGCAATGTTTTGGCCTTTACCTGCATCAAGACATTTTTAAGGGCAGGTATCATTTGCAGCCCTGCAGTACTTGTGCACATGAAGTGCCCATTAGCACAGATTTCAAAGCTGCTGTTGCAGGTATCGGCCAGAGGATGGCAGCATTTCTACGTTCCCCACTCTGGCACCTAGGGAAACAGATCTTCCTGCCAGTGGTGCTCCTCAGTTATAAATTAGAGTGTAATGTGCCCTGATATACCCCCAAAAGCTTACGTCTCCTTACTTATGTTTGTTTTTTCAATTTAATTCATAGGTTTTAGTGGAGCAATATTCCATTCTGTACATGGACCACTTCTTCTCTGTGCATTCCTCTGTTGATAGACATTTTGGTAGCTTCTAAGTGTTGCCTAAGGTACATATTGCTGGAGTGCAGTGTTGCCAGCCTGTGACTTTTGATTCTCATTTTCTCTGGTGATAGGCCCAACAGGGTCTATGATTCATTGATTGGTAGCTGAATGTTTACCTTTTCAAAGCGCCTGCATTGTGTGTTCATTAGCGGCTCTTACCACATCCCAATTAACACCGAGGGTGCGTGTTTTCCCACAACCTCTTCAGCATTTATTGCTTGCAGACTGTTTGCTCATGACCATTCTGACTGGTGTGAGCTGATAGGTTTTTGGAATTTGGGTTTGCATGTCTTTACTAATTCCTAATATTCAGCATTTTCCCACACCTTTCTCTTTTATTTAGAGAAAAAAGTGTGAGTACAGTATACCTCTTGAAATTGTCTTCTTCGAAGGTTGCCCTCTTTTGAATTTTGGGGTCGTTTTTCGACGCCAGGATTTTTTTTGAGAGCAGGTGTCATTTACATGCCTGCAGTGATTGTGAATATTTAGTGACCATTAGCACTGGGTTTAAAGCGGGTGTTGTTGGAAATGGCCACAAGGCGGCAGCATTTCTCCATTCCCAAATCTGGTTACTAGGGCAGCAGAGCCTTTCTGGAAGTCCTGTTACTAGGTTGTCAATTAGAATGGAATGTGCCAGGAAAAAGCCCCTGAAGTTTATGTCTCATTACTTCTTGTTTGTTGTTTTAATTGCTTTAACCAGGGTAATGATTAGAATACAGTTTGTCCTAGGTGTACACAAACTGGTTCATTCGTACATCATATATATCTATTCATGTACAGATCCTTTTCCCGTGTAAAGGATTCCAGAGTGTTCTGCACACCTCCCTTGCTATGTGCTCAGGCTTTCTGATATATGTGCTCAATCTGCATTTCTATAGGTATGGTAAACCTAATCGTAATTTATCCATTGCCACCACCTTTCCTTTTAGATACGCATAGTTTGTTTTTGAAGTCTGCGTGTGTCTTTCTCTGTGGAAATATGTCCATTTTTGGTCAGTTGTTAGGTAACACCTGTAAGTGATATCATAGGATAAACGTCTTTTGCTTTCCAACTTACCTCATGTTCTGTGATTACCTCTAGGCTCATCTGTGGTACGTCAAAGAGCAGTGTTCCATTGTTTCCCATGGCTAATATTCCATTGTGTACGTGGACCACTTCTTCTTTACCCATTCATCTGTTGATGGGCATTTAGGTTGCTTCCATGTCTTGGCTATTGTGAATAAGGCTGCAGTGCAGCTTTGGCAGCGTCTGTCTTCTGGATTCTGGTCTTCTCAGGTGAGAGGCACAGCGGTGGGCCTGCTGCATCAAACGGTACCTCAATTTTTACTTTTAAACGCAGCTCCTTTCTGCTCTCATTATTGGCTGTTACCACTTTACATCTCACCTGCAGCTAGAGGGTACACAGTTCTCAAAAAACACTTCAGCATTTATTATTTATAGGCTTTTTGTTGATGGTCAGTCGACCTGTGTGAGTTGAAACCTTTTTGCAGATTAGATTTGCCTGAGTCTAATAATTCCTGAGGTTGAGCTTTTACCCATTTTCCTGTTTTTTTTTTAAAGAGAGTCAGTCAAACTTACCTCTTCATAGTATCTTCTTGAAAATTTGGCCAGTTTTGAATTTTCTTGTCCATTCCCTACCTCAGCTCAATTGTTTAGGGCAGCTGTCCTTTACAGCCCTGAGTCCTTGGGAATGTTAAGAGACCATTAGCTGTGGGCTTAAAGCCGCTCTTGCGGGAAATGGCCACAAGGAGGCAGCATTTCCACATTTCCAACTCTGCGTTTTTGGGCAGCAGAGCCTTCCTGGAAATCGTGTTAGTAGGCTGCAAATTAGAGTGGAAAGTGCCAGGGCACATCCACAAGAGCTTTTATCTCCTTAATTCTTGTTTGATTTTTCAATTTAATTTTTATTAATTATCTGAGCATATTTGATGAAACTATTTTGTTTCTCCTAGGTGTACAGAATCTGGTTCATGATATCAATGTATCTGTCTATTTATCTTTGGATCCTTTACCGTGTAGGTTATTACAGAGCGTTGAGTAGACCTGTCTTGGTATTCCATAGGTATTTTGTGATTATATATTTCATATGTATTAGTACATGTCTGTTAACCCCCATATCGTAATTCATACATTCCTTACACTTTTCCATTTGGTTAAATGTAAAGTTTTTCTCTTAATCCATGCTTTTCCTTCTCTTGGAAATAAGTTCATGAGTATCAATTTTTAGGTAACACCTATAAGTGATGGCATTGGATATCTGTCTTTCTTTCTTACTTCAAGTTGGGTGATTATCTCTAGGTCCTTATATGGTGGTACAAACAGCACTGTTTCCCTGTTTTCCATGGCTAGTATTCCATTGTTCACATGGACCACTTCCTCTTTGTGCATTTTTTCTGTTGATGGACATTTTTGTGTCTTCCAAGTCTTGGCTATGTTAAATGTTCCTGCAGGGCTTCCCTGGTGGTGCAGTGGTTAAGAGTCCGCCTGCCTATGCAGTGGACACGGGTTCGTGCCCCGGTCCGGGAAGATCCCACATGCCGCCGAGTGGCTAGACCCGTGAGCCATGGCCGCTGAGCCTTACTGTCCAGAGCCAGTGCTCCGCAACGGGTGAGGCCACAACAGTGAGAGGCCCACTTACCGCCACAAAAAAAGTCCCTGCATTGCAGGATTGCCAGCCTGTGTCTTCTCCATTTTGTTCTGCTCAGCTGATAGTCTCATCAAGGATGTAGCAGATCACATGGTAGCTCAATTTTTACCCTTAAATGCACCTCCATTATGTTCTCACTACTGGCTGTTACCAGTTTATATCCCCCCAGCAGCTAGAGGGTACACAGTTCTCTGAAACCCCTTCATTTATTCTTTGTAGACTTTTTGCTGAAGAACATTCTGATGGCTGTGAGGTGAACGTTTCTGTAATTGGATCTGCACGGCTTTGTTAATTGCTGATGCTGCACATTTTTCTATTCCCTTTTATTTTAAAGACAAGAAAGGAAAAGACAAAATGTGCTTAAGATATGCCTTTTGAAATGGTCTTCTTGAAATGTTGACGTCTTTTGAATTTTCTGATCGATTTATGACCACAGGATTTTTTTTTTGATGACAGGTGTCATTTAGAGGTCTGCCATTATTTTGAATATTAAGTCACCATTACCACTGTTGTGTGAAACGACCAGAAGGCGGCAGCACTTCTCCTTACCAAATCTGCTTACTAGGGCAACAGAGTCTTGATGGAAATTGTGTTGTAGGTTGTAAATTAGAACGGAATGTGCCAGGAAAAGTCCCTTAAGATTATGTCTCATTACTTCTTGTTCGTTTTTAAAATTTAATTTTTATTCTTTATCGCAGCAAATTAGATTACAATGTTTTGTTTGCTGTAGGTGTGCAAGATGTGGTTCTTTTACACATATACATATATCTATTCTTCTTCAGATCCTTTTCCCATGTAGGTTAGGACACAACGTTGTGTAGTCTTCCCTTGGTATGCCGTAGGTGTTTGGTGATTTATATATTTCACATGTGTTTTTATATCTCTGTTAACCCCAATATCGTAATGTATCCAATCCTCACAGCTTTCCATATGGTGAACCATAAGTTGGTTTCATGAATCTGTGATTGCCTTTCTCTCTGGAAATATCTTCATTGGTATCAAGTTTTAGGTAACACCCATAAGTGATATGATAGGATATGTGTCTTTCGCTTTCTCACTTACTACCAGTTGCAATGATTACCTCTAGACTCCTCTATGGTCCTGCAAATGGCATTGTTTCACTTTTTGCCTTGGCTAATATTCCATCTGTACACATACCAGTTCTTCTGTGTCCACTCATCTCTTGATGGACGTTTTGGTTGCTTCCATGTGTTGGCTATTGTAATACTTCCACAGTGCAGATTTGCCTTCCTGTGTCTTTCCAATTCTGTCTCCTGTGGATATAGCCCAGGATGGGGGCCTGCTGGATCATCTAGTAGCTCAAGGTTTACCTGTTAAAGGCACTTCCATTCTGTTCCGATTAGTGGCTCTTAGAATGTTATGTCCCACTTCCAATTGAGGGTATGCATTTCTCCAAAACCTCTTCAGCATTGACCACATGTTGTTTTGTTTGCTGATGGTTATTCTGAGTGTTGTGAGCTGATACTTCTTTGTGGTTGGGTTTGCATGTGTCTCATACTCCCTTGAAATTGAGCTTTCAGGCATGTCCTCTTAGTTTTCAAACTGTTATTACAGCTGACTTCTTCAAATTGTTTTCTTGAAGTATGTGCCACATTTTGCAATGTTTTGGCCTTTACCTGCATCAAGACATTTTTAAGGGCAGGTATCATTTGCAGCCCTGCAGTACTTGTGCACATGAAGTGCCCATTAGCACAGATTTCAAAGCTGCTGTTGCAGGTATCGGCCAGAGGATGGCAGCATTTCTACGTTCCCCACTCTGGCACCTAGGGAAACAGATCTTCCTGCCAGTGGTGCTCCTCAGTTATAAATTAGAGTGTAATGTGCCCTGATATACCCCCAAAAGCTTACGTCTCCTTACTTATGTTTGTTTTTTCAATTTAATTCATAGGTTTTAGTGGAGCAATATTCCATTCTGTACATGGACCACTTCTTCTCTGTGCATTCCTCTGTTGATAGACATTTTGGTAGCTTCTAAGTGTTGCCTAAGGTACATATTGCTGGAGTGCAGTGTTGCCAGCCTGTGACTTTTGATTCTCATTTTCTCTGGTGATAGGCCCAACAGGGTCTATGATTCATTGATTGGTAGCTGAATGTTTACCTTTTCAAAGCGCCTGCATTGTGTGTTCATTAGCGGCTCTTACCACATCCCAATTAACACCGAGGGTGCGTGTTTTCCCACAACCTCTTCAGCATTTATTGCTTGCAGACTGTTTGCTCATGACCATTCTGACTGGTGTGAGCTGATAGGTTTTTGGAATTTGGGTTTGCATGTCTTTACTAATTCCTAATATTCAGCATTTTCCCACACCTTTCTCTTTTATTTAGAGAAAAAAGTGTGAGTACAGTATACCTCTTGAAATTGTCTTCTTCGAAGGTTGCCCTCTTTTGAATTTTGTGGTCGTTTTTCGACGCCAGGATTTTTTTTGAGAGCAGGTGTCATTTACATGCCTGCAGTGATTGTGAATATTTAGTGACCATTAGCACTGGGTTTAAAGCGGGTGTTGTTGGAAATGGCCACAAGGCGGCAGCATTTCTCCATTCCCAAATCTGGTTACTAGGGCAGCAGAGCCTTTCTGGAAGTCCTGTTACTAGGTTGTCAATTAGAATGGAATGTGCCAGGAAAAAGCCCCTGAAGTTTATGTCTCATTACTTCTTGTTTGTTGTTTTAATTGCTTTAACCAGGGTAATGATTAGAATACAGTTTGTCCTAGGTGTACACAAACTGGTTCATTCGTACATCATATATATCTATTCATGTACAGATCCTTTTCCCGTGTAAAGGATTCCAGAGTGTTCTGCACACCTCCCTTGCTATGTGCTCAGGCTTTCTGATATATGTGCTCAATCTGCATTTCTATAGGTATGGTAAACCTAATCGTAATTTATCCATTGCCACCACCTTTCCTTTTAGATACGCATAGTTTGTTTTTGAAGTCTGCGTGTGTCTTTCTCTGTGGAAATATGTCCATTTTTGGTCAGTTGTTAGGTAACACCTGTAAGTGATATCATAGGATAAACGTCTTTTGCTTTCCAACTTACCTCATGTTCTGTGATTACCTCTAGGCTCATCTGTGGTACGTCAAAGAGCAGTGTTCCATTGTTTCCCATGGCTAATATTCCATTGTGTACGTGGACCACTTCTTCTTTACCCATTCATCTGTTGATGGGCATTTAGGTTGCTTCCATGTCTTGGCTATTGTGAATAAGGCTGCAGTGCAGCTTTGGCAGCGTCTGTCTTCTGGATTCTGGTCTTCTCAGGTGAGAGGCACAGCGGTGGGCCTGCTGCATCAAACGGTACCTCAATTTTTACTTTTAAACGCAGCTCCTTTCTGCTCTCATTATTGGCTGTTACCACTTTACATCTCACCAGCAGCTAGAGGGTACACAGTTCTCAAAAAACACTTCAGCATTTATTATTTATAGGCTTTTTGTTGATGGTCAGTCGACCTGTGTGAGTTGAAACCTTTTTGCAGATTAGATTTGCCTGAGTCTAATAATTCCTGAGGTTGAGCTTTTACCCATTTTCCTGTTTTTTTTTTTAAAGAGAGTCAGTCAAACTTACCTCTTCATAGTATCTTCTTGAAAATTTGGCCAGTTTTGAATTTTCTTGTCCATTCCCTACCTCAGCTCAATTGTTTAGGGCAGCTGTCCTTTACAGCCCTGAGTCCTTGGGAATGTTAAGAGACCATTAGCTGTGGGCTTAAAGCCGCTCTTGCGGGAAATGGCCACAAGGAGGCAGCATTTCCACATTTCCAACTCTGCGTTTTTGGGCAGCAGAGCCTTCCTGGAAATCGTGTTAGTAGGCTGCAAATTAGAGTGGAAAGTGCCAGGGCACATCCACAAGAGCTTTTATCTCCTTAATTCTTGTTTGATTTTTCAATTTAATTTTTATTAATTATCTGAGCATATTTGATGAAACTATTTTGTTTCTCCTAGGTGTAGAGAATCTGGTTCATGATATCAATGTATCTGTCTATTTATCTTTGGATCCTTTACCGTGTAGGTTATTACAGAGCGTTGAGTAGACCTGTCTTGGTATTCCATAGGTATTTTGTGATTATATATTTCATATGTATTAGTACATGTCTGTTAACCCCCATATCGTAATTCATACATTCCTTACACTTTTCCATTTGGTTAAATGTAAAGTTTTTCTCTTAATCCATGCTTTTCCTTCTCTTGGAAATAAGTTCATGAGTATCAATTTTTAGGTAACACCTATAAGTGATGGCATTGGATATCTGTCTTTCTTTCTTACTTCAAGTTGGGTGATTATCTCTAGGTCCTTATATGGTGGTACAAACAGCACTGTTTCCCTGTTTTCCATGGCTAGTATTCCATTGTTCACATGGACCACTTCCTCTTTGTGCATTTTTTCTGTTGATGGACATTTTTGTGTCTTCCAAGTCTTGGCTATGTTAAATGTTCCTGCAGGGCTTCCCTGGTGGTGCAGTGGTTAAGAGTCCGCCTGCCTATGCAGTGGACACGGGTTCGTGCCCCGGTCCGGGAAGATCCCACATGCCGCCGAGTGGCTAGACCCGTGAGCCATGGCCGCTGAGCCTTACTGTCCAGAGCCAGTGCTCCGCAACGGGTGAGGCCACAACAGTGAGAGGCCCACTTACCGCCACAAAAAAAGTCCCTGCATTGCAGGATTGCCAGCCTGTGTCTTCTCCATTTTGTTCTGCTCAGCTGATAGTCTCATCAAGGATGTAGCAGATCACATGGTAGCTCAATTTTTACCCTTAAATGCACCTCCATTATGTTCTCACTACTGGCTGTTACCAGTTTATATCCCCCCAGCAGCTAGAGGGTACACAGTTCTCTGAAACCCCTTCATTTATTCTTTGTAGACTTTTTGCTGAAGAACATTCTGATGGCTGTGAGGTGAACGTTTCTGTAATTGGATCTGCACGGCTTTGTTAATTGCTGATGCTGCACATTTTTCTATTCCCTTTTATTTTAAAGACAAGAAAGGAAAAGACAAAATGTGCTTAAGATATGCCTTTTGAAATGGTCTTCTTGAAATGTTGACGTCTTTTGAATTTTCTGATCGATTTATGACCACAGGATTTTTTTTTTGATGACAGGTGTCATTTAGAGGTCTGCCATTATTTTGAATATTAAGTCACCATTACCACTGTTGTGTGAAACGACCAGAAGGCGGCAGCACTTCTCCTTACCAAATCTGCTTACTAGGGCAACAGAGTCTTGATGGAAATTGTGTTGTAGGTTGTAAATTAGAACGGAATGTGCCAGGAAAAGTCCCTTAAGATTATGTCTCATTACTTCTTGTTCGTTTTTAAAATTTAATTTTTATTCTTTATCGCAGCAAATTAGATTACAATGTTTTGTTTGCTGTAGGTGTGCAAGATGTGGTTCTTTTACACATATACATATATCTATTCTTCTTCAGATCCTTTTCCCATGTAGGTTAGGACACAACGTTGTGTAGTCTTCCCTTGGTATGCCGTAGGTGTTTGGTGATTTATATATTTCACATGTGTTTTTATATCTCTGTTAACCCCAATATCGTAATGTATCCAATCCTCACAGCTTTCCATATGGTGAACCATAAGTTGGTTTCATGAATCTGTGATTGCCTTTCTCTCTGGAAATATCTTCATTGGTATCAAGTTTTAGGTAACACCCATAAGTGATATGATAGGATATGTGTCTTTCGCTTTCTCACTTACTACCAGTTGCAATGATTACCTCTAGACTCCTCTATGGTCCTGCAAATGGCATTGTTTCACTTTTTGCCTTGGCTAATATTCCATCTGTACACATACCAGTTCTTCTGTGTCCACTCATCTCTTGATGGACGTTTTGGTTGCTTCCATGTGTTGGCTATTGTAATACTTCCACAGTGCAGATTTGCCTTCCTGTGTCTTTCCAATTCTGTCTCCTGTGGATATAGCCCAGGATGGGGGCCTGCTGGATCATCTAGTAGCTCAAGGTTTACCTGTTAAAGGCACTTCCATTCTGTTCCGATTAGTGGCTCTTAGAATGTTATGTCCCACTTCCAATTGAGGGTATGCATTTCTCCAAAACCTCTTCAGCATTGACCACATGTTGTTTTGTTTGCTGATGGTTATTCTGAGTGTTGTGAGCTGATACTTCTTTGTGGTTGGGTTTGCATGTGTCTCATACTCCCTTGAAATTGAGCTTTCAGGCATGTCCTCTTAGTTTTCAAACTGTTATTACAGCTGACTTCTTCAAATTGTTTTCTTGAAGTATGTGCCACATTTTGCAATGTTTTGGCCTTTACCTGCATCAAGACATTTTTAAGGGCAGGTATCATTTGCAGCCCTGCAGTACTTGTGCACATGAAGTGCCCATTAGCACAGATTTCAAAGCTGCTGTTGCAGGTATCGGCCAGAGGATGGCAGCATTTCTACGTTCCCCACTCTGGCACCTAGGGAAACAGATCTTCCTGCCAGTGGTGCTCCTCAGTTATAAATTAGAGTGTAATGTGCCCTGATATACCCCCAAAAGCTTACGTCTCCTTACTTATGTTTGTTTTTTCAATTTAATTCATAGGTTTTAGTGGAGCAATATTCCATTCTGTACATGGACCACTTCTTCTCTGTGCATTCCTCTGTTGATAGACATTTTGGTAGCTTCTAAGTGTTGCCTAAGGTACATATTGCTGGAGTGCAGTGTTGCCAGCCTGTGACTTTTGATTCTCATTTTCTCTGGTGATAGGCCCAACAGGGTCTATGATTCATTGATTGGTAGCTGAATGTTTACCTTTTCAAAGCGCCTGCATTGTGTGTTCATTAGCGGCTCTTACCACATCCCAATTAACACCGAGGGTGCGTGTTTTCCCACAACCTCTTCAGCATTTATTGCTTGCAGACTGTTTGCTCATGACCATTCTGACTGGTGTGAGCTGATAGGTTTTTGGAATTTGGGTTTGCATGTCTTTACTAATTCCTAATATTCAGCATTTTCCCACACCTTTCTCTTTTATTTAGAGAAAAAAGTGTGAGTACAGTATACCTCTTGAAATTGTCTTCTTCGAAGGTTGCCCTCTTTTGAATTTTGGGGTCGTTTTTCGACCCCAGGATTTTTTTTGAGAGCAGGTGTCATTTACATGCCTGCAGTGATTGTGAATATTTAGTGACCATTAGCACTGGGTTTAAAGCGGGTGTTGTTGGAAATGGCCACAAGGCGGCAGCATTTCTCCATTCCCAAATCTGGTTACTAGGGCAGCAGAGCCTTTCTGGAAGTCCTGTTACTAGGTTGTCAATTAGAATGGAATGTGCCAGGAAAAAGCCCCTGAAGTTTATGTCTCATTACTTCTTGTTTGTTGTTTTAATTGCTTTAACCAGGGTAATGATTAGAATACAGTTTGTCCTAGGTGTACACAAACTGGTTCATTCGTACATCATATATATCTATTCATGTACAGATCCTTTTCCCGTGTAAAGGATTCCAGAGTGTTCTGCACACCTCCCTTGCTATGTGCTCAGGCTTTCTGATATATGTGCTCAATCTGCATTTCTATAGGTATGGTAAACCTAATCGTAATTTATCCATTGCCACCACCTTTCCTTTTAGATACGCATAGTTTGTTTTTGAAGTCTGCGTGTGTCTTTCTCTGTGGAAATATGTCCATTTTTGGTCAGTTGTTAGGTAACACCTGTAAGTGATATCATAGGATAAACGTCTTTTGCTTTCCAACTTACCTCATGTTCTGTGATTACCTCTAGGCTCATCTGTGGTACGTCAAAGAGCAGTGTTCCATTGTTTCCCATGGCTAATATTCCATTGTGTACGTGGACCACTTCTTCTTTACCCATTCATCTGTTGATGGGCATTTAGGTTGCTTCCATGTCTTGGCTATTGTGAATAAGGCTGCAGTGCAGCTTTGGCAGCGTCTGTCTTCTGGATTCTGGTCTTCTCAGGTGAGAGGCACAGCGGTGGGCCTGCTGCATCAAACGGTACCTCAATTTTTACTTTTAAACGCAGCTCCTTTCTGCTCTCATTATTGGCTGTTACCACTTTACATCTCACCTGCAGCTAGAGGGTACACAGTTCTCAAAAAACACTTCAGCATTTATTATTTATAGGCTTTTTGTTGATGGTCAGTTGACCTGTGTGAGTTGAAACCTTTTTGCAGATTAGATTTGCCTGAGTCTAATAATTCCTGAGGTTGAGCTTTTACCCATTTTCCTGTTTTTTTTTTAAAGAGAGTCAGTCAAACTTACCTCTTCATAGTATCTTCTTGAAAATTTGGCCAGTTTTGAATTTTCTTGTCCATTCCCTACCTCAGCTCAATTGTTTAGGGCAGCTGTCCTTTACAGCCCTGAGTCCTTGGGAATGTTAAGAGACCATTAGCTGTGGGCTTAAAGCCGCTCTTGCGGGAAATGGCCACAAGGAGGCAGCATTTCCACATTTCCAACTCTGCGTTTTTGGGCAGCAGAGCCTTCCTGGAAATCGTGTTAGTAGGCTGCAAATTAGAGTGGAAAGTGCCAGGGCACATCCACAAGAGCTTTTATCTCCTTAATTCTTGTTTGATTTTTCAATTTAATTTTTATTAATTATCTGAGCATATTTGATGAAACTATTTTGTTTCTCCTAGGTGTACAGAATCTGGTTCATGATATCAATGTATCTGTCTATTTATCTTTGGATCCTTTACCGTGTAGGTTATTACAGAGCGTTGAGTAGACCTGTCTTGGTATTCCATAGGTATTTTGTGATTATATATTTCATATGTATTAGTACATGTCTGTTAACCCCCATATCGTAATTCATACATTCCTTACACTTTTCCATTTGGTTAAATGTAAAGTTTTTCTCTTAATCCATGCTTTTCCTTCTCTTGGAAATAAGTTCATGAGTATCAATTTTTAGGTAACACCTATAAGTGATGGCATTGGATATCTGTCTTTCTTTCTTACTTCAAGTTGGGTGATTATCTCTAGGTCCTTATATGGTGGTACAAACAGCACTGTTTCCCTGTTTTCCATGGCTAGTATTCCATTGTTCACATGGACCACTTCCTCTTTGTGCATTTTTTCTGTTGATGGACATTTTTGTGTCTTCCAAGTCTTGGCTATGTTAAATGTTCCTGCAGGGCTTCCCTGGTGGTGCAGTGGTTAAGAGTCCGCCTGCCTATGCAGTGGACACGGGTTCGTGCCCCGGTCCGGGAAGATCCCACATGCCGCCGAGTGGCTAGACCCGTGAGCCATGGCCGCTGAGCCTTACTGTCCAGAGCCAGTGCTCCGCAACGGGTGAGGCCACAACAGTGAGAGGCCCACTTACCGCCACAAAAAAAGTCCCTGCATTGCAGGATTGCCAGCCTGTGTCTTCTCCATTTTGTTCTGCTCAGCTGATAGTCTCATCAAGGATGTAGCAGATCACATGGTAGCTCAATTTTTACCCTTAAATGCACCTCCATTATGTTCTCACTACTGGCTGTTACCAGTTTATATCCCCCCAGCAGCTAGAGGGTACACAGTTCTCTGAAACCCCTTCATTTATTCTTTGTAGACTTTTTGCTGAAGAACATTCTGATGGCTGTGAGGTGAACGTTTCTGTAATTGGATCTGCACGGCTTTGTTAATTGCTGATGCTGCACATTTTTCTATTCCCTTTTATTTTAAAGACAAGAAAGGAAAAGACAAAATGTGCTTAAGATATGCCTTTTGAAATGGTCTTCTTGAAATGTTGACGTCTTTTGAATTTTCTGATCGATTTATGACCACAGGATTTTTTTTTTTGATGACAGGTGTCATTTAGAGGTCTGCCATTATTTTGAATATTAAGTCACCATTACCACTGTTGTGTGAAACGACCAGAAGGCGGCAGCACTTCTCCTTACCAAATCTGCTTACTAGGGCAACAGAGTCTTGATGGAAATTGTGTTGTAGGTTGTAAATTAGAACGGAATGTGCCAGGAAAAGTCCCTTAAGATTATGTCTCATTACTTCTTGTTCGTTTTTAAAATTTAATTTTTATTCTTTATCGCAGCAAATTAGATTACAATGTTTTGTTTGCTGTAGGTGTGCAAGATGTGGTTCTTTTACACATATACATATATCTATTCTTCTTCAGATCCTTTTCCCATGTAGGTTAGGACACAACGTTGTGTAGTCTTCCCTTGGTATGCCGTAGGTGTTTGGTGATTTATATATTTCACATGTGTTTTTATATCTCTGTTAACCCCAATATCGTAATGTATCCAATCCTCACAGCTTTCCATATGGTGAACCATAAGTTGGTTTCATGAATCTGTGATTGCCTTTCTCTCTGGAAATATCTTCATTGGTATCAAGTTTTAGGTAACACCCATAAGTGATATGATAGGATATGTGTCTTTCGCTTTCTCACTTACTACCAGTTGCAATGATTACCTCTAGACTCCTCTATGGTCCTGCAAATGGCATTGTTTCACTTTTTGCCTTGGCTAATATTCCATCTGTACACATACCAGTTCTTCTGTGTCCACTCATCTCTTGATGGACGTTTTGGTTGCTTCCATGTGTTGGCTATTGTAATACTTCCACAGTGCAGATTTGCCTTCCTGTGTCTTTCCAATTCTGTCTCCTGAGGATATAGCCCAGGATGGGGGCCTGCTGGATCATCTAGTAGCTCAAGGTTTACCTGTTAAAGGCACTTCCATTCTGTTCCGATTAGTGGCTCTTAGAATGTTATGTCCCACTTCCAATTGAGGGTATGCATTTCTCCAAAACCTCTTCAGCATTGACCACATGTTGTTTTGTTTGCTGATGGTTATTCTGAGTGTTGTGAGCTGATACTTCTTTGTGGTTGGGTTTGCATGTGTCTCATACTCCCTTGAAATTGAGCTTTCAGGCATGTCCTCTTAGTTTTCAAACTGTTATTACAGCTGACTTCTTCAAATTGTTTTCTTGAAGTATGTGCCACATTTTGCAATGTTTTGGCCTTTACCTGCATCAAGACATTTTTAAGGGCAGGTATCATTTGCAGCCCTGCAGTACTTGTGCACATGAAGTGCCCATTAGCACAGATTTCAAAGCTGCTGTTGCAGGTATCGGCCAGAGGATGGCAGCATTTCTACGTTCCCCACTCTGGCACCTAGGGAAACAGATCTTCCTGCCAGTGGTGCTCCTCAGTTATAAATTAGAGTGTAATGTGCCCTGATATACCCCCAAAAGCTTACGTCTCCTTACTTATGTTTGTTTTTTCAATTTAATTCATAGGTTTTAGTGGAGCAATATTCCATTCTGTACATGGACCACTTCTTCTCTGTGCATTCCTCTGTTGATAGACATTTTGGTAGCTTCTAAGTGTTGCCTAAGGTACATATTGCTGGAGTGCAGTGTTGCCAGCCTGTGACTTTTGATTCTCATTTTCTCTGGTGATAGGCCCAACAGGGTCTATGATTCATTGATTGGTAGCTGAATGTTTACCTTTTCAAAGCGCCTGCATTGTGTGTTCATTAGCGGCTCTTACCACATCCCAATTAACACCGAGGGTGCGTGTTTTCCCACAACCTCTTCAGCATTTATTGCTTGCAGACTGTTTGCTCATGACCATTCTGACTGGTGTGAGCTGATAGGTTTTTGGAATTTGGGTTTGCATGTCTTTACTAATTCCTAATATTCAGCATTTTCCCACACCTTTCTCTTTTATTTAGAGAAAAAAGTGTGAGTACAGTATACCTCTTGAAATTGTCTTCTTCGAAGGTTGCCCTCTTTTGAATTTTGGGGTCGTTTTTCGACCCCAGGATTTTTTTTGAGAGCAGGTGTCATTTACATGCCTGCAGTGATTGTGAATATTTAGTGACCATTAGCACTGGGTTTAAAGCGGGTGTTGTTGGAAATGGCCACAAGGCGGCAGCATTTCTCCATTCCCAAATCTGGTTACTAGGGCAGCAGAGCCTTTCTGGAAGTCCTGTTACTAGGTTGTCAATTAGAATGGAATGTGCCAGGAAAAAGCCCCTGAAGTTTATGTCTCATTACTTCTTGTTTGTTGTTTTAATTGCTTTAACCAGGGTAATGATTAGAATACAGTTTGTCCTAGGTGTACACAAACTGGTTCATTCGTACATCATATATATCTATTCATGTACAGATCCTTTTCCCGTGTAAAGGATTCCAGAGTGTTCTGCACACCTCCCTTGCTATGTGCTCAGGCTTTCTGATATATGTGCTCAATCTGCATTTCTATAGGTATGGTAAACCTAATCGTAATTTATCCATTGCCACCACCTTTCCTTTTAGATACGCATAGTTTGTTTTTGAAGTCTGCGTGTGTCTTTCTCTGTGGAAATATGTCCATTTTTGGTCAGTTGTTAGGTAACACCTGTAAGTGATATCATAGGATAAACGTCTTTTGCTTTCCAACTTACCTCATGTTCTGTGATTACCTCTAGGCTCATCTGTGGTACGTCAAAGAGCAGTGTTCCATTGTTTCCCATGGCTAATATTCCATTGTGTACGTGGACCACTTCTTCTTTACCCATTCATCTGTTGATGGGCATTTAGGTTGCTTCCATGTCTTGGCTATTGTGAATAAGGCTGCAGTGCAGCTTTGGCAGCGTCTGTCTTCTGGATTCTGGTCTTCTCAGGTGAGAGGCACAGCGGTGGGCCTGCTGCATCAAACGGTACCTCAATTTTTACTTTTAAACGCAGCTCCTTTCTGCTCTCATTATTGGCTGTTACCACTTTACATCTCACCTGCAGCTAGAGGGTACACAGTTCTCAAAAAACACTTCAGCATTTATTATTTATAGGCTTTTTGTTGATGGTCAGTTGACCTGTGTGAGTTGAAACCTTTTTGCAGATTAGATTTGCCTGAGTCTAATAATTCCTGAGGTTGAGCTTTTACCCATTTTCCTGTTTTTTTTTTAAAGAGAGTCAGTCAAACTTACCTCTTCATAGTATCTTCTTGAAAATTTGGCCAGTTTTGAATTTTCTTGTCCATTCCCTACCTCAGCTCAATTGTTTAGGGCAGCTGTCCTTTACAGCCCTGAGTCCTTGGGAATGTTAAGAGACCATTAGCTGTGGGCTTAAAGCCGCTCTTGCGGGAAATGGCCACAAGGAGGCAGCATTTCCACATTTCCAACTCTGCGTTTTTGGGCAGCAGAGCCTTCCTGGAAATCGTGTTAGTAGGCTGCAAATTAGAGTGGAAAGTGCCAGGGCACATCCACAAGAGCTTTTATCTCCTTAATTCTTGTTTGATTTTTCAATTTAATTTTTATTAATTATCTGAGCATATTTGATGAAACTATTTTGTTTCTCCTAGGTGTACAGAATCTGGTTCATGATATCAATGTATCTGTCTATTTATCTTTGGATCCTTTACCGTGTAGGTTATTACAGAGCGTTGAGTAGACCTGTCTTGGTATTCCATAGGTATTTTGTGATTATATATTTCATATGTATTAGTACATGTCTGTTAACCCCCATATCGTAATTCATACATTCCTTACACTTTTCCATTTGGTTAAATGTAAAGTTTTTCTCTTAATCCATGCTTTTCCTTCTCTTGGAAATAAGTTCATGAGTATCAATTTTTAGGTAACACCTATAAGTGATGGCATTGGATATCTGTCTTTCTTTCTTACTTCAAGTTGGGTGATTATCTCTAGGTCCTTATATGGTGGTACAAACAGCACTGTTTCCCTGTTTTCCATGGCTAGTATTCCATTGTTCACATGGACCACTTCCTCTTTGTGCATTTTTTCTGTTGATGGACATTTTTGTGTCTTCCAAGTCTTGGCTATGTTAAATGTTCCTGCAGGGCTTCCCTGGTGGTGCAGTGGTTAAGAGTCCGCCTGCCTATGCAGTGGACACGGGTTCGTGCCCCGGTCCGGGAAGATCCCACATGCCGCCGAGTGGCTAGACCCGTGAGCCATGGCCGCTGAGCCTTACTGTCCAGAGCCAGTGCTCCGCAACGGGTGAGGCCACAACAGTGAGAGGCCCACTTACCGCCACAAAAAAAGTCCCTGCATTGCAGGATTGCCAGCCTGTGTCTTCTCCATTTTGTTCTGCTCAGCTGATAGTCTCATCAAGGATGTAGCAGATCACATGGTAGCTCAATTTTTACCCTTAAATGCACCTCCATTATGTTCTCACTACTGGCTGTTACCAGTTTATATCCCCCCAGCAGCTAGAGGGTACACAGTTCTCTGAAACCCCTTCATTTATTCTTTGTAGACTTTTTGCTGAAGAACATTCTGATGGCTGTGAGGTGAACGTTTCTGTAATTGGATCTGCACGGCTTTGTTAATTGCTGATGCTGCACATTTTTCTATTCCCTTTTATTTTAAAGACAAGAAAGGAAAAGACAAAATGTGCTTAAGATATGCCTTTTGAAATGGTCTTCTTGAAATGTTGACGTCTTTTGAATTTTCTGATCGATTTATGACCACAGGATTTTTTTTTTTGATGACAGGTGTCATTTAGAGGTCTGCCATTATTTTGAATATTAAGTCACCATTACCACTGTTGTGTGAAACGACCAGAAGGCGGCAGCACTTCTCCTTACCAAATCTGCTTACTAGGGCAACAGAGTCTTGATGGAAATTGTGTTGTAGGTTGTAAATTAGAACGGAATGTGCCAGGAAAAGTCCCTTAAGATTATGTCTCATTACTTCTTGTTCGTTTTTAAAATTTAATTTTTATTCTTTATCGCAGCAAATTAGATTACAATGTTTTGTTTGCTGTAGGTGTGCAAGATGTGGTTCTTTTACACATATACATATATCTATTCTTCTTCAGATCCTTTTCCCATGTAGGTTAGGACACAACGTTGTGTAGTCTTCCCTTGGTATGCCGTAGGTGTTTGGTGATTTATATATTTCACATGTGTTTTTATATCTCTGTTAACCCCAATATCGTAATGTATCCAATCCTCACAGCTTTCCATATGGTGAACCATAAGTTGGTTTCATGAATCTGTGATTGCCTTTCTCTCTGGAAATATCTTCATTGGTATCAAGTTTTAGGTAACACCCATAAGTGATATGATAGGATATGTGTCTTTCGCTTTCTCACTTACTACCAGTTGCAATGATTACCTCTAGACTCCTCTATGGTCCTGCAAATGGCATTGTTTCACTTTTTGCCTTGGCTAATATTCCATCTGTACACATACCAGTTCTTCTGTGTCCACTCATCTCTTGATGGACGTTTTGGTTGCTTCCATGTGTTGGCTATTGTAATACTTCCACAGTGCAGATTTGCCTTCCTGTGTCTTTCCAATTCTGTCTCCTGTGGATATAGCCCAGGATGGGGGCCTGCTGGATCATCTAGTAGCTCAAGGTTTACCTGTTAAAGGCACTTCCATTCTGTTCCGATTAGTGGCTCTTAGAATGTTATGTCCCACTTCCAATTGAGGGTATGCATTTCTCCAAAACCTCTTCAGCATTGACCACATGTTGTTTTGTTTGCTGATGGTTATTCTGAGTGTTGTGAGCTGATACTTCTTTGTGGTTGGGTTTGCATGTGTCTCATACTCCCTTGAAATTGAGCTTTCAGGCATGTCCTCTTAGTTTTCAAACTGTTATTACAGCTGACTTCTTCAAATTGTTTTCTTGAAGTATGTGCCACATTTTGCAATGTTTTGGCCTTTACCTGCATCAAGACATTTTTAAGGGCAGGTATCATTTGCAGCCCTGCAGTACTTGTGCACATGAAGTGCCCATTAGCACAGATTTCAAAGCTGCTGTTGCAGGTATCGGCCAGAGGATGGCAGCATTTCTACGTTCCCCACTCTGGCACCTAGGGAAACAGATCTTCCTGCCAGTGGTGCTCCTCAGTTATAAATTAGAGTGTAATGTGCCCTGATATACCCCCAAAAGCTTACGTCTCCTTACTTATGTTTGTTTTTTCAATTTAATTCATAGGTTTTAGTGGAGCAATATTCCATTCTGTACATGGACCACTTCTTCTCTGTGCATTCCTCTGTTGATAGACATTTTGGTAGCTTCTAAGTGTTGCCTAAGGTACATATTGCTGGAGTGCAGTGTTGCCAGCCTGTGACTTTTGATTCTCATTTTCTCTGGTGATAGGCCCAACAGGGTCTATGATTCATTGATTGGTAGCTGAATGTTTACCTTTTCAAAGCGCCTGCATTGTGTGTTCATTAGCGGCTCTTACCACATCCCAATTAACACCGAGGGTGCGTGTTTTCCCACAACCTCTTCAGCATTTATTGCTTGCAGACTGTTTGCTCATGACCATTCTGACTGGTGTGAGCTGATAGGTTTTTGGAATTTGGGTTTGCATGTCTTTACTAATTCCTAATATTCAGCATTTTCCCACACCTTTCTCTTTTATTTAGAGAAAAAAGTGTGAGTACAGTATACCTCTTGAAATTGTCTTCTTCGAAGGTTGCCCTCTTTTGAATTTTGGGGTCGTTTTTCGACGCCAGGATTTTTTTTGAGAGCAGGTGTCATTTACATGCCTGCAGTGATTGTGAATATTTAGTGACCATTAGCACTGGGTTTAAAGCGGGTGTTGTTGGAAATGGCCACAAGGCGGCAGCATTTCTCCATTCCCAAATCTGGTTACTAGGGCAGCAGAGCCTTTCTGGAAGTCCTGTTACTAGGTTGTCAATTAGAATGGAATGTGCCAGGAAAAAGCCCCTGAAGTTTATGTCTCATTACTTCTTGTTTGTTGTTTTAATTGCTTTAACCAGGGTAATGATTAGAATACAGTTTGTCCTAGGTGTACACAAACTGGTTCATTCGTACATCATATATATCTATTCATGTACAGATCCTTTTCCCGTGTAAAGGATTCCAGAGTGTTCTGCACACCTCCCTTGCTATGTGCTCAGGCTTTCTGATATATGTGCTCAATCTGCATTTCTATAGGTATGGTAAACCTAATCGTAATTTATCCATTGCCACCACCTTTCCTTTTAGATACGCATAGTTTGTTTTTGAAGTCTGCGTGTGTCTTTCTCTGTGGAAATATGTCCATTTTTGGTCAGTTGTTAGGTAACACCTGTAAGTGATATCATAGGATAAACGTCTTTTGCTTTCCAACTTACCTCATGTTCTGTGATTACCTCTAGGCTCATCTGTGGTACGTCAAAGAGCAGTGTTCCATTGTTTCCCATGGCTAATATTCCATTGTGTACGTGGACCACTTCTTCTTTACCCATTCATCTGTTGATGGGCATTTAGGTTGCTTCCATGTCTTGGCTATTGTGAATAAGGCTGCAGTGCAGCTTTGGCAGCGTCTGTCTTCTGGATTCTGGTCTTCTCAGGTGAGAGGCACAGCGGTGGGCCTGCTGCATCAAACGGTACCTCAATTTTTACTTTTAAACGCAGCTCCTTTCTGCTCTCATTATTGGCTGTTACCACTTTACATCTCACCTGCAGCTAGAGGGTACACAGTTCTCAAAAAACACTTCAGCATTTATTATTTATAGGCTTTTTGTTGATGGTCAGTCGACCTGTGTGAGTTGAAACCTTTTTGCAGATTAGATTTGCCTGAGTCTAATAATTCCTGAGGTTGAGCTTTTACCCATTTTCCTGTTTTTTTTTTAAAGAGAGTCAGTCAAACTTACCTCTTCATAGTATCTTCTTGAAAATTTGGCCAGTTTTGAATTTTCTTGTCCATTCCCTACCTCAGCTCAATTGTTTAGGGCAGCTGTCCTTTACAGCCCTGAGTCCTTGGGAATGTTAAGAGACCATTAGCTGTGGGCTTAAAGCCGCTCTTGCGGGAAATGGCCACAAGGAGGCAGCATTTCCACATTTCCAACTCTGCGTTTTTGGGCAGCAGAGCCTTCCTGGAAATCGTGTTAGTAGGCTGCAAATTAGAGTGGAAAGTGCCAGGGCACATCCACAAGAGCTTTTATCTCCTTAATTCTTGTTTGATTTTTCAATTTAATTTTTATTAATTATCTGAGCATATTTGATGAAACTATTTTGTTTCTCCTAGGTGTACAGAATCTGGTTCATGATATCAATGTATCTGTCTATTTATCTTTGGATCCTTTACCGTGTAGGTTATTACAGAGCGTTGAGTAGACCTGTCTTGGTATTCCATAGGTATTTTGTGATTATATATTTCATATGTATTAGTACATGTCTGTTAACCCCCATATCGTAATTCATACATTCCTTACACTTTTCCATTTGGTTAAATGTAAAGTTTTTCTCTTAATCCATGCTTTTCCTTCTCTTGGAAATAAGTTCATGAGTATCAATTTTTAGGTAACACCTATAAGTGATGGCATTGGATATCTGTCTTTCTTTCTTACTTCAAGTTGGGTGATTATCTCTAGGTCCTTATATGGTGGTACAAACAGCACTGTTTCCCTGTTTTCCATGGCTAGTATTCCATTGTTCACATGGACCACTTCCTCTTTGTGCATTTTTTCTGTTGATGGACATTTTTGTGTCTTCCAAGTCTTGGCTATGTTAAATGTTCCTGCAGGGCTTCCCTGGTGGTGCAGTGGTTAAGAGTCCGCCTGCCTATGCAGTGGACACGGGTTCGTGCCCCGGTCCGGGAAGATCCCACATGCCGCCGAGTGGCTAGACCCGTGAGCCATGGCCGCTGAGCCTTACTGTCCAGAGCCAGTGCTCCGCAACGGGTGAGGCCACAACAGTGAGAGGCCCACTTACCGCCACAAAAAAAGTCCCTGCATTGCAGGATTGCCAGCCTGTGTCTTCTCCATTTTGTTCTGCTCAGCTGATAGTCTCATCAAGGATGTAGCAGATCACATGGTAGCTCAATTTTTACCCTTAAATGCACCTCCATTATGTTCTCACTACTGGCTGTTACCAGTTTATATCCCCCCAGCAGCTAGAGGGTACACAGTTCTCTGAAACCCCTTCATTTATTCTTTGTAGACTTTTTGCTGAAGAACATTCTGATGGCTGTGAGGTGAACGTTTCTGTAATTGGATCTGCACGGCTTTGTTAATTGCTGATGCTGCACATTTTTCTATTCCCTTTTATTTTAAAGACAAGAAAGGAAAAGACAAAATGTGCTTAAGATATGCCTTTTGAAATGGTCTTCTTGAAATGTTGACGTCTTTTGAATTTTCTGATCGATTTATGACCACAGGATTTTTTTTTTGATGACAGGTGTCATTTAGAGGTCTGCCATTATTTTGAATATTAAGTCACCATTACCACTGTTGTGTGAAACGACCAGAAGGCGGCAGCACTTCTCCTTACCAAATCTGCTTACTAGGGCAACAGAGTCTTGATGGAAATTGTGTTGTAGGTTGTAAATTAGAACGGAATGTGCCAGGAAAAGTCCCTTAAGATTATGTCTCATTACTTCTTGTTCGTTTTTAAAATTTAATTTTTATTCTTTATCGCAGCAAATTAGATTACAATGTTTTGTTTGCTGTAGGTGTGCAAGATGTGGTTCTTTTACACATATACATATATCTATTCTTCTTCAGATCCTTTTCCCATGTAGGTTAGGACACAACGTTGTGTAGTCTTCCCTTGGTATGCCGTAGGTGTTTGGTGATTTATATATTTCACATGTGTTTTTATATCTCTGTTAACCCCAATATCGTAATGTATCCAATCCTCACAGCTTTCCATATGGTGAACCATAAGTTGGTTTCATGAATCTGTGATTGCCTTTCTCTCTGGAAATATCTTCATTGGTATCAAGTTTTAGGTAACACCCATAAGTGATATGATAGGATATGTGTCTTTCGCTTTCTCACTTACTACCAGTTGCAATGATTACCTCTAGACTCCTCTATGGTCCTGCAAATGGCATTGTTTCACTTTTTGCCTTGGCTAATATTCCATCTGTACACATACCAGTTCTTCTGTGTCCACTCATCTCTTGATGGACGTTTTGGTTGCTTCCATGTGTTGGCTATTGTAATACTTCCACAGTGCAGATTTGCCTTCCTGTGTCTTTCCAATTCTGTCTCCTGTGGATATAGCCCAGGATGGGGGCCTGCTGGATCATCTAGTAGCTCAAGGTTTACCTGTTAAAGGCACTTCCATTCTGTTCCGATTAGTGGCTCTTAGAATGTTATGTCCCACTTCCAATTGAGGGTATGCATTTCTCCAAAACCTCTTCAGCATTGACCACATGTTGTTTTGTTTGCTGATGGTTATTCTGAGTGTTGTGAGCTGATACTTCTTTGTGGTTGGGTTTGCATGTGTCTCATACTCCCTTGAAATTGAGCTTTCAGGCATGTCCTCTTAGTTTTCAAACTGTTATTACAGCTGACTTCTTCAAATTGTTTTCTTGAAGTATGTGCCACATTTTGCAATGTTTTGGCCTTTACCTGCATCAAGACATTTTTAAGGGCAGGTATCATTTGCAGCCCTGCAGTACTTGTGCACATGAAGTGCCCATTAGCACAGATTTCAAAGCTGCTGTTGCAGGTATCGGCCAGAGGATGGCAGCATTTCTACGTTCCCCACTCTGGCACCTAGGGAAACAGATCTTCCTGCCAGTGGTGCTCCTCAGTTATAAATTAGAGTGTAATGTGCCCTGATATACCCCCAAAAGCTTACGTCTCCTTACTTATGTTTGTTTTTTCAATTTAATTCATAGGTTTTAGTGGAGCAATATTCCATTCTGTACATGGACCACTTCTTCTCTGTGCATTCCTCTGTTGATAGACATTTTGGTAGCTTCTAAGTGTTGCCTAAGGTACATATTGCTGGAGTGCAGTGTTGCCAGCCTGTGACTTTTGATTCTCATTTTCTCTGGTGATAGGCCCAACAGGGTCTATGATTCATTGATTGGTAGCTGAATGTTTACCTTTTCAAAGCGCCTGCATTGTGTGTTCATTAGCGGCTCTTACCACATCCCAATTAACACCGAGGGTGCGTGTTTTCCCACAACCTCTTCAGCATTTATTGCTTGCAGACTGTTTGCTCATGACCATTCTGACTGGTGTGAGCTGATAGGTTTTTGGAATTTGGGTTTGCATGTCTTTACTAATTCCTAATATTCAGCATTTTCCCACACCTTTCTCTTTTATTTAGAGAAAAAAGTGTGAGTACAGTATACCTCTTGAAATTGTCTTCTTCGAAGGTTGCCCTCTTTTGAATTTTGTGGTCGTTTTTCGACGCCAGGATTTTTTTTGAGAGCAGGTGTCATTTACATGCCTGCAGTGATTGTGAATATTTAGTGACCATTAGCACTGGGTTTAAAGCGGGTGTTGTTGGAAATGGCCACAAGGCGGCAGCATTTCTCCATTCCCAAATCTGGTTACTAGGGCAGCAGAGCCTTTCTGGAAGTCCTGTTACTAGGTTGTCAATTAGAATGGAATGTGCCAGGAAAAAGCCCCTGAAGTTTATGTCTCATTACTTCTTGTCTGTTGTTTTAATTGCTTTAACCAGGGTAATGATTAGAATACAGTTTGTCCTAGGTGTACACAAACTGGTTCATTCGTACATCATATATATCTATTCATGTACAGATCCTTTTCCCGTGTAAAGGATTCCAGAGTGTTCTGCACACCTCCCTTGCTATGTGCTCAGGCTTTCTGATATATGTGCTCAATCTGCATTTCTATAGGTATGGTAAACCTAATCGTAATTTATCCATTGCCACCACCTTTCCTTTTAGATACGCATAGTTTGTTTTTGAAGTCTGCGTGTGTCTTTCTCTGTGGAAATATGTCCATTTTTGGTCAGTTGTTAGGTAACACCTGTAAGTGATATCATAGGATAAACGTCTTTTGCTTTCCAACTTACCTCATGTTCTGTGATTACCTCTAGGCTCATCTGTGGTACGTCAAAGAGCAGTGTTCCATTGTTTCCCATGGCTAATATTCCATTGTGTACGTGGACCACTTCTTCTTTACCCATTCATCTGTTGATGGGCATTTAGGTTGCTTCCATGTCTTGGCTATTGTGAATAAGGCTGCAGTGCAGCTTTGGCAGCGTCTGTCTTCTGGATTCTGGTCTTCTCAGGTGAGAGGCACAGCGGTGGGCCTGCTGCATCAAACGGTACCTCAATTTTTACTTTTAAACGCAGCTCCTTTCTGCTCTCATTATTGGCTGTTACCACTTTACATCTCACCAGCAGCTAGAGGGTACACAGTTCTCAAAAAACACTTCAGCATTTATTATTTATAGGCTTTTTGTTGATGGTCAGTCGACCTGTGTGAGTTGAAACCTTTTTGCAGATTAGATTTGCCTGAGTCTAATAATTCCTGAGGTTGAGCTTTTACCCATTTTCCTGTTTTTTTTTTTAAAGAGAGTCAGTCAAACTTACCTCTTCATAGTATCTTCTTGAAAATTTGGCCAGTTTTGAATTTTCTTGTCCATTCCCTACCTCAGCTCAATTGTTTAGGGCAGCTGTCCTTTACAGCCCTGAGTCCTTGGGAATGTTAAGAGACCATTAGCTGTGGGCTTAAAGCCGCTCTTGCGGGAAATGGCCACAAGGAGGCAGCATTTCCACATTTCCAACTCTGCGTTTTTGGGCAGCAGAGCCTTCCTGGAAATCGTGTTAGTAGGCTGCAAATTAGAGTGGAAAGTGCCAGGGCACATCCACAAGAGCTTTTATCTCCTTAATTCTTGTTTGATTTTTCAATTTAATTTTTATTAATTATCTGAGCATATTTGATGAAACTATTTTGTTTCTCCTAGGTGTAGAGAATCTGGTTCATGATATCAATGTATCTGTCTATTTATCTTTGGATCCTTTACCGTGTAGGTTATTACAGAGCGTTGAGTAGACCTGTCTTGGTATTCCATAGGTATTTTGTGATTATATATTTCATATGTATTAGTACATGTCTGTTAACCCCCATATCGTAATTCATACATTCCTTACACTTTTCCATTTGGTTAAATGTAAAGTTTTTCTCTTAATCCATGCTTTTCCTTCTCTTGGAAATAAGTTCATGAGTATCAATTTTTAGGTAACACCTATAAGTGATGGCATTGGATATCTGTCTTTCTTTCTTACTTCAAGTTGGGTGATTATCTCTAGGTCCTTATATGGTGGTACAAACAGCACTGTTTCCCTGTTTTCCATGGCTAGTATTCCATTGTTCACATGGACCACTTCCTCTTTGTGCATTTTTTCTGTTGATGGACATTTTTGTGTCTTCCAAGTCTTGGCTATGTTAAATGTTCCTGCAGGGCTTCCCTGGTGGTGCAGTGGTTAAGAGTCCGCCTGCCTATGCAGTGGACACGGGTTCGTGCCCCGGTCCGGGAAGATCCCACATGCCGCCGAGTGGCTAGACCCGTGAGCCATGGCCGCTGAGCCTTACTGTCCAGAGCCAGTGCTCCGCAACGGGTGAGGCCACAACAGTGAGAGGCCCACTTACCGCCACAAAAAAAGTCCCTGCATTGCAGGATTGCCAGCCTGTGTCTTCTCCATTTTGTTCTGCTCAGCTGATAGTCTCATCAAGGATGTAGCAGATCACATGGTAGCTCAATTTTTACCCTTAAATGCACCTCCATTATGTTCTCACTACTGGCTGTTACCAGTTTATATCCCCCCAGCAGCTAGAGGGTACACAGTTCTCTGAAACCCCTTCATTTATTCTTTGTAGACTTTTTGCTGAAGAACATTCTGATGGCTGTGAGGTGAACGTTTCTGTAATTGGATCTGCACGGCTTTGTTAATTGCTGATGCTGCACATTTTTCTATTCCCTTTTATTTTAAAGACAAGAAAGGAAAAGACAAAATGTGCTTAAGATATGCCTTTTGAAATGGTCTTCTTGAAATGTTGACGTCTTTTGAATTTTCTGATCGATTTATGACCACAGGATTTTTTTTTTGATGACAGGTGTCATTTAGAGGTCTGCCATTATTTTGAATATTAAGTCACCATTACCACTGTTGTGTGAAACGACCAGAAGGCGGCAGCACTTCTCCTTACCAAATCTGCTTACTAGGGCAACAGAGTCTTGATGGAAATTGTGTTGTAGGTTGTAAATTAGAACGGAATGTGCCAGGAAAAGTCCCTTAAGATTATGTCTCATTACTTCTTGTTCGTTTTTAAAATTTAATTTTTATTCTTTATCGCAGCAAATTAGATTACAATGTTTTGTTTGCTGTAGGTGTGCAAGATGTGGTTCTTTTACACATATACATATATCTATTCTTCTTCAGATCCTTTTCCCATGTAGGTTAGGACACAACGTTGTGTAGTCTTCCCTTGGTATGCCGTAGGTGTTTGGTGATTTATATATTTCACATGTGTTTTTATATCTCTGTTAACCCCAATATCGTAATGTATCCAATCCTCACAGCTTTCCATATGGTGAACCATAAGTTGGTTTCATGAATCTGTGATTGCCTTTCTCTCTGGAAATATCTTCATTGGTATCAAGTTTTAGGTAACACCCATAAGTGATATGATAGGATATGTGTCTTTCGCTTTCTCACTTACTACCAGTTGCAATGATTACCTCTAGACTCCTCTATGGTCCTGCAAATGGCATTGTTTCACTTTTTGCCTTGGCTAATATTCCATCTGTACACATACCAGTTCTTCTGTGTCCACTCATCTCTTGATGGACGTTTTGGTTGCTTCCATGTGTTGGCTATTGTAATACTTCCACAGTGCAGATTTGCCTTCCTGTGTCTTTCCAATTCTGTCTCCTGTGGATATAGCCCAGGATGGGGGCCTGCTGGATCATCTAGTAGCTCAAGGTTTACCTGTTAAAGGCACTTCCATTCTGTTCCGATTAGTGGCTCTTAGAATGTTATGTCCCACTTCCAATTGAGGGTATGCATTTCTCCAAAACCTCTTCAGCATTGACCACATGTTGTTTTGTTTGCTGATGGTTATTCTGAGTGTTGTGAGCTGATACTTCTTTGTGGTTGGGTTTGCATGTGTCTCATACTCCCTTGAAATTGAGCTTTCAGGCATGTCCTCTTAGTTTTCAAACTGTTATTACAGCTGACTTCTTCAAATTGTTTTCTTGAAGTATGTGCCACATTTTGCAATGTTTTGGCCTTTACCTGCATCAAGACATTTTTAAGGGCAGGTATCATTTGCAGCCCTGCAGTACTTGTGCACATGAAGTGCCCATTAGCACAGATTTCAAAGCTGCTGTTGCAGGTATCGGCCAGAGGATGGCAGCATTTCTACGTTCCCCACTCTGGCACCTAGGGAAACAGATCTTCCTGCCAGTGGTGCTCCTCAGTTATAAATTAGAGTGTAATGTGCCCTGATATACCCCCAAAAGCTTACGTCTCCTTACTTATGTTTGTTTTTTCAATTTAATTCATAGGTTTTAGTGGAGCAATATTCCATTCTGTACATGGACCACTTCTTCTCTGTGCATTCCTCTGTTGATAGACATTTTGGTAGCTTCTAAGTGTTGCCTAAGGTACATATTGCTGGAGTGCAGTGTTGCCAGCCTGTGACTTTTGATTCTCATTTTCTCTGGTGATAGGCCCAACAGGGTCTATGATTCATTGATTGGTAGCTGAATGTTTACCTTTTCAAAGCGCCTGCATTGTGTGTTCATTAGCGGCTCTTACCACATCCCAATTAACACCGAGGGTGCGTGTTTTCCCACAACCTCTTCAGCATTTATTGCTTGCAGACTGTTTGCTCATGACCATTCTGACTGGTGTGAGCTGATAGGTTTTTGGAATTTGGGTTTGCATGTCTTTACTAATTCCTAATATTCAGCATTTTCCCACACCTTTCTCTTTTATTTAGAGAAAAAAGTGTGAGTACAGTATACCTCTTGAAATTGTCTTCTTCGAAGGTTGCCCTCTTTTGAATTTTGTGGTCGTTTTTCGACGCCAGGATTTTTTTTGAGAGCAGGTGTCATTTACATGCCTGCAGTGATTGTGAATATTTAGTGACCATTAGCACTGGGTTTAAAGCGGGTGTTGTTGGAAATGGCCACAAGGCGGCAGCATTTCTCCATTCCCAAATCTGGTTACTAGGGCAGCAGAGCCTTTCTGGAAGTCCTGTTACTAGGTTGTCAATTAGAATGGAATGTGCCAGGAAAAAGCCCCTGAAGTTTATGTCTCATTACTTCTTGTTTGTTGTTTTAATTGCTTTAACCAGGGTAATGATTAGAATACAGTTTGTCCTAGGTGTACACAAACTGGTTCATTCGTACATCATATATATCTATTCATGTACAGATCCTTTTCCCGTGTAAAGGATTCCAGAGTGTTCTGCACACCTCCCTTGCTATGTGCTCAGGCTTTCTGATATATGTGCTCAATCTGCATTTCTATAGGTATGGTAAACCTAATCGTAATTTATCCATTGCCACCACCTTTCCTTTTAGATACGCATAGTTTGTTTTTGAAGTCTGCGTGTGTCTTTCTCTGTGGAAATATGTCCATTTTTGGTCAGTTGTTAGGTAACACCTGTAAGTGATATCATAGGATAAACGTCTTTTGCTTTCCAACTTACCTCATGTTCTGTGATTACCTCTAGGCTCATCTGTGGTACGTCAAAGAGCAGTGTTCCATTGTTTCCCATGGCTAATATTCCATTGTGTACGTGGACCACTTCTTCTTTACCCATTCATCTGTTGATGGGCATTTAGGTTGCTTCCATGTCTTGGCTATTGTGAATAAGGCTGCAGTGCAGCTTTGGCAGCGTCTGTCTTCTGGATTCTGGTCTTCTCAGGTGAGAGGCACAGCGGTGGGCCTGCTGCATCAAACGGTACCTCAATTTTTACTTTTAAACGCAGCTCCTTTCTGCTCTCATTATTGGCTGTTACCACTTTACATCTCACCAGCAGCTAGAGGGTACACAGTTCTCAAAAAACACTTCAGCATTTATTATTTATAGGCTTTTTGTTGATGGTCAGTCGACCTGTGTGAGTTGAAACCTTTTTGCAGATTAGATTTGCCTGAGTCTAATAATTCCTGAGGTTGAGCTTTTACCCATTTTCCTGTTTTTTTTTTTAAAGAGAGTCAGTCAAACTTACCTCTTCATAGTATCTTCTTGAAAATTTGGCCAGTTTTGAATTTTCTTGTCCATTCCCTACCTCAGCTCAATTGTTTAGGGCAGCTGTCCTTTACAGCCCTGAGTCCTTGGGAATGTTAAGAGACCATTAGCTGTGGGCTTAAAGCCGCTCTTGCGGGAAATGGCCACAAGGAGGCAGCATTTCCACATTTCCAACTCTGCGTTTTTGGGCAGCAGAGCCTTCCTGGAAATCGTGTTAGTAGGCTGCAAATTAGAGTGGAAAGTGCCAGGGCACATCCACAAGAGCTTTTATCTCCTTAATTCTTGTTTGATTTTTCAATTTAATTTTTATTAATTATCTGAGCATATTTGATGAAACTATTTTGTTTCTCCTAGGTGTAGAGAATCTGGTTCATGATATCAATGTATCTGTCTATTTATCTTTGGATCCTTTACCGTGTAGGTTATTACAGAGCGTTGAGTAGACCTGTCTTGGTATTCCATAGGTATTTTGTGATTATATATTTCATATGTATTAGTACATGTCTGTTAACCCCCATATCGTAATTCATACATTCCTTACACTTTTCCATTTGGTTAAATGTAAAGTTTTTCTCTTAATCCATGCTTTTCCTTCTCTTGGAAATAAGTTCATGAGTATCAATTTTTAGGTAACACCTATAAGTGATGGCATTGGATATCTGTCTTTCTTTCTTACTTCAAGTTGGGTGATTATCTCTAGGTCCTTATATGGTGGTACAAACAGCACTGTTTCCCTGTTTTCCATGGCTAGTATTCCATTGTTCACATGGACCACTTCCTCTTTGTGCATTTTTTCTGTTGATGGACATTTTTGTGTCTTCCAAGTCTTGGCTATGTTAAATGTTCCTGCAGGGCTTCCCTGGTGGTGCAGTGGTTAAGAGTCCGCCTGCCTATGCAGTGGACACGGGTTCGTGCCCCGGTCCGGGAAGATCCCACATGCCGCCGAGTGGCTAGACCCGTGAGCCATGGCCGCTGAGCCTTACTGTCCAGAGCCAGTGCTCCGCAACGGGTGAGGCCACAACAGTGAGAGGCCCACTTACCGCCACAAAAAAAGTCCCTGCATTGCAGGATTGCCAGCCTGTGTCTTCTCCATTTTGTTCTGCTCAGCTGATAGTCTCATCAAGGATGTAGCAGATCACATGGTAGCTCAATTTTTACCCTTAAATGCACCTCCATTATGTTCTCACTACTGGCTGTTACCAGTTTATATCCCCCCAGCAGCTAGAGGGTACACAGTTCTCTGAAACCCCTTCATTTATTCTTTGTAGACTTTTTGCTGAAGAACATTCTGATGGCTGTGAGGTGAACGTTTCTGTAATTGGATCTGCACGGCTTTGTTAATTGCTGATGCTGCACATTTTTCTATTCCCTTTTATTTTAAAGACAAGAAAGGAAAAGACAAAATGTGCTTAAGATATGCCTTTTGAAATGGTCTTCTTGAAATGTTGACGTCTTTTGAATTTTCTGATCGATTTATGACCACAGGATTTTTTTTTTGATGACAGGTGTCATTTAGAGGTCTGCCATTATTTTGAATATTAAGTCACCATTACCACTGTTGTGTGAAACGACCAGAAGGCGGCAGCACTTCTCCTTACCAAATCTGCTTACTAGGGCAACAGAGTCTTGATGGAAATTGTGTTGTAGGTTGTAAATTAGAACGGAATGTGCCAGGAAAAGTCCCTTAAGATTATGTCTCATTACTTCTTGTTCGTTTTTAAAATTTAATTTTTATTCTTTATCGCAGCAAATTAGATTACAATGTTTTGTTTGCTGTAGGTGTGCAAGATGTGGTTCTTTTACACATATACATATATCTATTCTTCTTCAGATCCTTTTCCCATGTAGGTTAGGACACAACGTTGTGTAGTCTTCCCTTGGTATGCCGTAGGTGTTTGGTGATTTATATATTTCACATGTGTTTTTATATCTCTGTTAACCCCAATATCGTAATGTATCCAATCCTCACAGCTTTCCATATGGTGAACCATAAGTTGGTTTCATGAATCTGTGATTGCCTTTCTCTCTGGAAATATCTTCATTGGTATCAAGTTTTAGGTAACACCCATAAGTGATATGATAGGATATGTGTCTTTCGCTTTCTCACTTACTACCAGTTGCAATGATTACCTCTAGACTCCTCTATGGTCCTGCAAATGGCATTGTTTCACTTTTTGCCTTGGCTAATATTCCATCTGTACACATACCAGTTCTTCTGTGTCCACTCATCTCTTGATGGACGTTTTGGTTGCTTCCATGTGTTGGCTATTGTAATACTTCCACAGTGCAGATTTGCCTTCCTGTGTCTTTCCAATTCTGTCTCCTGTGGATATAGCCCAGGATGGGGGCCTGCTGGATCATCTAGTAGCTCAAGGTTTACCTGTTAAAGGCACTTCCATTCTGTTCCGATTAGTGGCTCTTAGAATGTTATGTCCCACTTCCAATTGAGGGTATGCATTTCTCCAAAACCTCTTCAGCATTGACCACATGTTGTTTTGTTTGCTGATGGTTATTCTGAGTGTTGTGAGCTGATACTTCTTTGTGGTTGGGTTTGCATGTGTCTCATACTCCCTTGAAATTGAGCTTTCAGGCATGTCCTCTTAGTTTTCAAACTGTTATTACAGCTGACTTCTTCAAATTGTTTTCTTGAAGTATGTGCCACATTTTGCAATGTTTTGGCCTTTACCTGCATCAAGACATTTTTAAGGGCAGGTATCATTTGCAGCCCTGCAGTACTTGTGCACATGAAGTGCCCATTAGCACAGATTTCAAAGCTGCTGTTGCAGGTATCGGCCAGAGGATGGCAGCATTTCTACGTTCCCCACTCTGGCACCTAGGGAAACAGATCTTCCTGCCAGTGGTGCTCCTCAGTTATAAATTAGAGTGTAATGTGCCCTGATATACCCCCAAAAGCTTACGTCTCCTTACTTATGTTTGTTTTTTCAATTTAATTCATAGGTTTTAGTGGAGCAATATTCCATTCTGTACATGGACCACTTCTTCTCTGTGCATTCCTCTGTTGATAGACATTTTGGTAGCTTCTAAGTGTTGCCTAAGGTACATATTGCTGGAGTGCAGTGTTGCCAGCCTGTGACTTTTGATTCTCATTTTCTCTGGTGATAGGCCCAACAGGGTCTATGATTCATTGATTGGTAGCTGAATGTTTACCTTTTCAAAGCGCCTGCATTGTGTGTTCATTAGCGGCTCTTACCACATCCCAATTAACACCGAGGGTGCGTGTTTTCCCACAACCTCTTCAGCATTTATTGCTTGCAGACTGTTTGCTCATGACCATTCTGACTGGTGTGAGCTGATAGGTTTTTGGAATTTGGGTTTGCATGTCTTTACTAATTCCTAATATTCAGCATTTTCCCACACCTTTCTCTTTTATTTAGAGAAAAAAGTGTGAGTACAGTATACCTCTTGAAATTGTCTTCTTCGAAGGTTGCCCTCTTTTGAATTTTGTGGTCGTTTTTCGACGCCAGGATTTTTTTTGAGAGCAGGTGTCATTTACATGCCTGCAGTGATTGTGAATATTTAGTGACCATTAGCACTGGGTTTAAAGCGGGTGTTGTTGGAAATGGCCACAAGGCGGCAGCATTTCTCCATTCCCAAATCTGGTTACTAGGGCAGCAGAGCCTTTCTGGAAGTCCTGTTACTAGGTTGTCAATTAGAATGGAATGTGCCAGGAAAAAGCCCCTGAAGTTTATGTCTCATTACTTCTTGTTTGTTGTTTTAATTGCTTTAACCAGGGTAATGATTAGAATACAGTTTGTCCTAGGTGTACACAAACTGGTTCATTCGTACATCATATATATCTATTCATGTACAGATCCTTTTCCCGTGTAAAGGATTCCAGAGTGTTCTGCACACCTCCCTTGCTATGTGCTCAGGCTTTCTGATATATGTGCTCAATCTGCATTTCTATAGGTATGGTAAACCTAATCGTAATTTATCCATTGCCACCACCTTTCCTTTTAGATACGCATAGTTTGTTTTTGAAGTCTGCGTGTGTCTTTCTCTGTGGAAATATGTCCATTTTTGGTCAGTTGTTAGGTAACACCTGTAAGTGATATCATAGGATAAACGTCTTTTGCTTTCCAACTTACCTCATGTTCTGTGATTACCTCTAGGCTCATCTGTGGTACGTCAAAGAGCAGTGTTCCATTGTTTCCCATGGCTAATATTCCATTGTGTACGTGGACCACTTCTTCTTTACCCATTCATCTGTTGATGGGCATTTAGGTTGCTTCCATGTCTTGGCTATTGTGAATAAGGCTGCAGTGCAGCTTTGGCAGCGTCTGTCTTCTGGATTCTGGTCTTCTCAGGTGAGAGGCACAGCGGTGGGCCTGCTGCATCAAACGGTACCTCAATTTTTACTTTTAAACGCAGCTCCTTTCTGCTCTCATTATTGGCTGTTACCACTTTACATCTCACCAGCAGCTAGAGGGTACACAGTTCTCAAAAAACACTTCAGCATTTATTATTTATAGGCTTTTTGTTGATGGTCAGTCGACCTGTGTGAGTTGAAACCTTTTTGCAGATTAGATTTGCCTGAGTCTAATAATTCCTGAGGTTGAGCTTTTACCCATTTTCCTGTTTTTTTTTTTAAAGAGAGTCAGTCAAACTTACCTCTTCATAGTATCTTCTTGAAAATTTGGCCAGTTTTGAATTTTCTTGTCCATTCCCTACCTCAGCTCAATTGTTTAGGGCAGCTGTCCTTTACAGCCCTGAGTCCTTGGGAATGTTAAGAGACCATTAGCTGTGGGCTTAAAGCCGCTCTTGCGGGAAATGGCCACAAGGAGGCAGCATTTCCACATTTCCAACTCTGCGTTTTTGGGCAGCAGAGCCTTCCTGGAAATCGTGTTAGTAGGCTGCAAATTAGAGTGGAAAGTGCCAGGGCACATCCACAAGAGCTTTTATCTCCTTAATTCTTGTTTGATTTTTCAATTTAATTTTTATTAATTATCTGAGCATATTTGATGAAACTATTTTGTTTCTCCTAGGTGTACAGAATCTGGTTCATGATATCAATGTATCTGTCTATTTATCTTTGGATCCTTTACCGTGTAGGTTATTACAGAGCGTTGAGTAGACCTGTCTTGGTATTCCATAGGTATTTTGTGATTATATATTTCATATGTATTAGTACATGTCTGTTAACCCCCATATCGTAATTCATACATTCCTTACACTTTTCCATTTGGTTAAATGTAAAGTTTTTCTCTTAATCCATGCTTTTCCTTCTCTTGGAAATAAGTTCATGAGTATCAATTTTTAGGTAACACCTATAAGTGATGGCATTGGATATCTGTCTTTCTTTCTTACTTCAAGTTGGGTGATTATCTCTAGGTCCTTATATGGTGGTACAAACAGCACTGTTTCCCTGTTTTCCATGGCTAGTATTCCATTGTTCACATGGACCACTTCCTCTTTGTGCATTTTTTCTGTTGATGGACATTTTTGTGTCTTCCAAGTCTTGGCTATGTTAAATGTTCCTGCAGGGCTTCCCTGGTGGTGCAGTGGTTAAGAGTCCGCCTGCCTATGCAGTGGACACGGGTTCGTGCCCCGGTCCGGGAAGATCCCACATGCCGCCGAGTGGCTAGACCCGTGAGCCATGGCCGCTGAGCCTTACTGTCCAGAGCCAGTGCTCCGCAACGGGTGAGGCCACAACAGTGAGAGGCCCACTTACCGCCACAAAAAAAGTCCCTGCATTGCAGGATTGCCAGCCTGTGTCTTCTCCATTTTGTTCTGCTCAGCTGATAGTCTCATCAAGGATGTAGCAGATCACATGGTAGCTCAATTTTTACCCTTAAATGCACCTCCATTATGTTCTCACTACTGGCTGTTACCAGTTTATATCCCCCCAGCAGCTAGAGGGTACACAGTTCTCTGAAACCCCTTCATTTATTCTTTGTAGACTTTTTGCTGAAGAACATTCTGATGGCTGTGAGGTGAACGTTTCTGTAATTGGATCTGCACGGCTTTGTTAATTGCTGATGCTGCACATTTTTCTATTCCCTTTTATTTTAAAGACAAGAAAGGAAAAGACAAAATGTGCTTAAGATATGCCTTTTGAAATGGTCTTCTTGAAATGTTGACGTCTTTTGAATTTTCTGATCGATTTATGACCACAGGATTTTTTTTTTGATGACAGGTGTCATTTAGAGGTCTGCCATTATTTTGAATATTAAGTCACCATTACCACTGTTGTGTGAAACGACCAGAAGGCGGCAGCACTTCTCCTTACCAAATCTGCTTACTAGGGCAACAGAGTCTTGATGGAAATTGTGTTGTAGGTTGTAAATTAGAACGGAATGTGCCAGGAAAAGTCCCTTAAGATTATGTCTCATTACTTCTTGTTCGTTTTTAAAATTTAATTTTTATTCTTTATCGCAGCAAATTAGATTACAATGTTTTGTTTGCTGTAGGTGTGCAAGATGTGGTTCTTTTACACATATACATATATCTATTCTTCTTCAGATCCTTTTCCCATGTAGGTTAGGACACAACGTTGTGTAGTCTTCCCTTGGTATGCCGTAGGTGTTTGGTGATTTATATATTTCACATGTGTTTTTATATCTCTGTTAACCCCAATATCGTAATGTATCCAATCCTCACAGCTTTCCATATGGTGAACCATAAGTTGGTTTCATGAATCTGTGATTGCCTTTCTCTCTGGAAATATCTTCATTGGTATCAAGTTTTAGGTAACACCCATAAGTGATATGATAGGATATGTGTCTTTCGCTTTCTCACTTACTACCAGTTGCAATGATTACCTCTAGACTCCTCTATGGTCCTGCAAATGGCATTGTTTCACTTTTTGCCTTGGCTAATATTCCATCTGTACACATACCAGTTCTTCTGTGTCCACTCATCTCTTGATGGACGTTTTGGTTGCTTCCATGTGTTGGCTATTGTAATACTTCCACAGTGCCGATTTGCCTTCCTGTGTCTTTCCAATTCTGTCTCCTGAGGATATAGCCCAGGATGGGGGCCTGCTGGATCATCTAGTAGCTCAAGGTTTACCTGTTAAAGGCACTTCCATTCTGTTCCGATTAGTGGCTCTTAGAATGTTATGTCCCACTTCCAATTGAGGGTATGCATTTCTCCAAAACCTCTTCAGCATTGACCACATGTTGTTTTGTTTGCTGATGGTTATTCTGAGTGTTGTGAGCTGATACTTCTTTGTGGTTGGGTTTGCATGTGTCTCATACTCCCTTGAAATTGAGCTTTCAGGCATGTCCTCTTAGTTTTCAAACTGTTATTACAGCTGACTTCTTCAAATTGTTTTCTTGAAGTATGTGCCACATTTTGCAATGTTTTGGCCTTTACCTGCATCAAGACATTTTTAAGGGCAGGTATCATTTGCAGCCCTGCAGTACTTGTGCACATGAAGTGCCCATTAGCACAGATTTCAAAGCTGCTGTTGCAGGTATCGGCCAGAGGATGGCAGCATTTCTACGTTCCCCACTCTGGCACCTAGGGAAACAGATCTTCCTGCCAGTGGTGCTCCTCAGTTATAAATTAGAGTGTAATGTGCCCTGATATACCCCCAAAAGCTTACGTCTCCTTACTTATGTTTGTTTTTTCAATTTAATTCATAGGTTTTAGTGGAGCAATATTCCATTCTGTACATGGACCACTTCTTCTCTGTGCATTCCTCTGTTGATAGACATTTTGGTAGCTTCTAAGTGTTGCCTAAGGTACATATTGCTGGAGTGCAGTGTTGCCAGCCTGTGACTTTTGATTCTCATTTTCTCTGGTGATAGGCCCAACAGGGTCTATGATTCATTGATTGGTAGCTGAATGTTTACCTTTTCAAAGCGCCTGCATTGTGTGTTCATTAGCGGCTCTTACCACATCCCAATTAACACCGAGGGTGCGTGTTTTCCCACAACCTCTTCAGCATTTATTGCTTGCAGACTGTTTGCTCATGACCATTCTGACTGGTGTGAGCTGATAGGTTTTTGGAATTTGGGTTTGCATGTCTTTACTAATTCCTAATATTCAGCATTTTCCCACACCTTTCTCTTTTATTTAGAGAAAAAAGTGTGAGTACAGTATACCTCTTGAAATTGTCTTCTTCGAAGGTTGCCCTCTTTTGAATTTTGTGGTCGTTTTTCGACGCCAGGATTTTTTTTGAGAGCAGGTGTCATTTACATGCCTGCAGTGATTGTGAATATTTAGTGACCATTAGCACTGGGTTTAAAGCGGGTGTTGTTGGAAATGGCCACAAGGCGGCAGCATTTCTCCATTCCCAAATCTGGTTACTAGGGCAGCAGAGCCTTTCTGGAAGTCCTGTTACTAGGTTGTCAATTAGAATGGAATGTGCCAGGAAAAAGCCCCTGAAGTTTATGTCTCATTACTTCTTGTCTGTTGTTTTAATTGCTTTAACCAGGGTAATGATTAGAATACAGTTTGTCCTAGGTGTACACAAACTGGTTCATTCGTACATCATATATATCTATTCATGTACAGATCCTTTTCCCGTGTAAAGGATTCCAGAGTGTTCTGCACACCTCCCTTGCTATGTGCTCAGGCTTTCTGATATATGTGCTCAATCTGCATTTCTATAGGTATGGTAAACCTAATCGTAATTTATCCATTGCCACCACCTTTCCTTTTAGATACGCATAGTTTGTTTTTGAAGTCTGCGTGTGTCTTTCTCTGTGGAAATATGTCCATTTTTGGTCAGTTGTTAGGTAACACCTGTAAGTGATATCATAGGATAAACGTCTTTTGCTTTCCAACTTACCTCATGTTCTGTGATTACCTCTAGGCTCATCTGTGGTACGTCAAAGAGCAGTGTTCCATTGTTTCCCATGGCTAATATTCCATTGTGTACGTGGACCACTTCTTCTTTACCCATTCATCTGTTGATGGGCATTTAGGTTGCTTCCATGTCTTGGCTATTGTGAATAAGGCTGCAGTGCAGCTTTGGCAGCGTCTGTCTTCTGGATTCTGGTCTTCTCAGGTGAGAGGCACAGCGGTGGGCCTGCTGCATCAAACGGTACCTCAATTTTTACTTTTAAACGCAGCTCCTTTCTGCTCTCATTATTGGCTGTTACCACTTTACATCTCACCAGCAGCTAGAGGGTACACAGTTCTCAAAAAACACTTCAGCATTTATTATTTATAGGCTTTTTGTTGATGGTCAGTCGACCTGTGTGAGTTGAAACCTTTTTGCAGATTAGATTTGCCTGAGTCTAATAATTCCTGAGGTTGAGCTTTTACCCATTTTCCTGTTTTTTTTTTTAAAGAGAGTCAGTCAAACTTACCTCTTCATAGTATCTTCTTGAAAATTTGGCCAGGTTTGAATTTTCTTGTCCATTCCCTACCTCAGCTCAATTGTTTAGGGCAGCTGTCCTTTACAGCCCTGAGTCCTTGGGAATGTTAAGAGACCATTAGCTGTGGGCTTAAAGCCGCTCTTGCGGGAAATGGCCACAAGGAGGCAGCATTTCCACATTTCCAACTCTGCGTTTTTGGGCAGCAGAGCCTTCCTGGAAATCGTGTTAGTAGGCTGCAAATTAGAGTGGAAAGTGCCAGGGCACATCCACAAGAGCTTTTATCTCCTTAATTCTTGTTTGTTTTTTCAATTTAATTTTTATTAATTATCTGAGCATATTTGATGAAACTATTTTGTTTATCCTAGGTGTACAGAATCTGGTTCATGATATCAATGTATCTGTCTATTTATCTTTGGATCCCTTACCGTGTAGGTTATTACAGAGCGTTGAGTAGACCTGTCTTGGTATTCCATAGGTATTTTGTGATTATATATTTCATATGTATTAGTACATGTCTGTTAACCCCCATATCGTAATTCATACATTCCTTACACTTTTCCATTTGGTTAAATGTAAAGTTTTTCTCTTAATCCATGCTTTTCCTTCTCTTGGAAATAAGTTCATGAGTATCAATTTTTAGGTAACACCTATAAGTGATGGCATTGGATATCTGTCTTTCACTTTCTTTCTTACTTCAAGTTGGGTGATTATCTCTAGGTCCTTATATGGTGGTACAAACAGCACTGTTTCCCTGTTTTCCATGGCTAGTATTCCATTGTTTACATGGACCACTTCCTCTTTGTGCAGTTTTCTGTTGATGGACATTTTGGTGTCTTCCAAGTCTTGGCTATGTTAAATGTTCCTGCAGGGCTTCCCTGGTGGTGCAGTGGTTAAGAGTCCGCCTGCCTATGCAGGGGACACGGGTTCGTGCCCCCGTCCGGGAAGATCCCACATGCCGCCGAGTGGCTAGACCCGTGAGCCATGGCCGCTGAGCCTTACTGTCCAGAGCCAGTGCTCCGCAACGGGTGAGGCCACAACAGTGAGAGGCCCACTTACCGCCACAGAAAAAGTCCCTGCATTGCAGGATTGCCAGCCTGTGTCTTCTCCATTTTGTTCTGCTCAGCTGATAGTCTCATCAAGGATGTAGCAGATCACATGGTAGCTCAATTTTTACCCTTAAATGCACCTCCATTATGTTCTCACTACTGGCTGTTACCAGTTTATATCCCCCCAGCAGCTAGAGGGTACACAGTTCTCTGAAACCCCTTCATTTATTCTTTGTAGACTTTTTGCTGAAGAACATTCTGATGGCTGTGAGGTGAACGTTTCTGTAATTGGATCTGCACGGCTTTGTTAATTGCTGATGCTGCACATTTTTCTATTCCCTTTTATTTTAAAGACAAGAAAGGAAAAGACAAAATGTGCTTAAGATATGCCTTTTGAAATGGTCTTCTTGAAATGTTGACGTCTTTTGAATTTTCTGATCGATTTATGACCACAGGATTTTTTTTTTGATGACAGGTGTCATTTAGAGGTCTGCCATTATTTTGAATATTAAGTCACCATTACCACTGTTGTGTGAAACGACCAGAAGGCGGCAGCACTTCTCCTTACCAAATCTGCTTACTAGGGCAACAGAGTCTTGATGGAAATTGTGTTGTAGGTTGTAAATTAGAACGGAATGTGCCAGGAAAAGTCCCTTAAGATTATGTCTCATTACTTCTTGTTCGTTTTTAAAATTTAATTTTTATTCTTTATCGCAGCAAATTAGATTACAATGTTTTGTTTGCTGTAGGTGTGCAAGATGTGGTTCTTTTACACATATACATATATCTATTCTTCTTCAGATCCTTTTCCCATGTAGGTTAGGACACAACGTTGTGTAGTCTTCCCTTGGTATGCCGTAGGTGTTTGGTGATTTATATATTTCACATGTGTTTTTATATCTCTGTTAACCCCAATATCGTAATGTATCCAATCCTCACAGCTTTCCATATGGTGAACCATAAGTTGGTTTCATGAATCTGTGATTGCCTTTCTCTCTGGAAATATCTTCATTGGTATCAAGTTTTAGGTAACACCCATAAGTGATATGATAGGATATGTGTCTTTCGCTTTCTCACTTACTACCAGTTGCAATGATTACCTCTAGACTCCTCTATGGTCCTGCAAATGGCATTGTTTCACTTTTTGCCTTGGCTAATATTCCATCTGTACACATACCAGTTCTTCTGTGTCCACTCATCTCTTGATGGACGTTTTGGTTGCTTCCATGTGTTGGCTATTGTAATACTTCCACAGTGCAGATTTGCCTTCCTGTGTCTTTCCAATTCTGTCTCCTGAGGATATAGCCCAGGATGGGGGCCTGCTGGATCATCTAGTAGCTCAAGGTTTACCTGTTAAAGGCACTTCCATTCTGTTCCGATTAGTGGCTCTTAGAATGTTATGTCCCACTTCCAATTGAGGGTATGCATTTCTCCAAAACCTCTTCAGCATTGACCACATGTTGTTTTGTTTGCTGATGGTTATTCTGAGTGTTGTGAGCTGATACTTCTTTGTGGTTGGGTTTGCATGTGTCTCATACTCCCTTGAAATTGAGCTTTCAGGCATGTCCTCTTAGTTTTCAAACTGTTATTACAGCTGACTTCTTCAAATTGTTTTCTTGAAGTATGTGCCACATTTTGCAATGTTTTGGCCTTTACCTGCATCAAGACATTTTTAAGGGCAGGTATCATTTGCAGCCCTGCAGTACTTGTGCACATGAAGTGCCCATTAGCACAGATTTCAAAGCTGCTGTTGCAGGTATCGGCCAGAGGATGGCAGCATTTCTACGTTCCCCACTCTGGCACCTAGGGAAACAGATCTTCCTGCCAGTGGTGCTCCTCAGTTATAAATTAGAGTGTAATGTGCCCTGATATACCCCCAAAAGCTTACGTCTCCTTACTTATGTTTGTTTTTTCAATTTAATTCATAGGTTTTAGTGGAGCAATATTCCATTCTGTACATGGACCACTTCTTCTCTGTGCATTCCTCTGTTGATAGACATTTTGGTAGCTTCTAAGTGTTGCCTAAGGTACATATTGCTGGAGTGCAGTGTTGCCAGCCTGTGACTTTTGATTCTCATTTTCTCTGGTGATAGGCCCAACAGGGTCTATGATTCATTGATTGGTAGCTGAATGTTTACCTTTTCAAAGCGCCTGCATTGTGTGTTCATTAGCGGCTCTTACCACATCCCAATTAACACCGAGGGTGCGTGTTTTCCCACAACCTCTTCAGCATTTATTGCTTGCAGACTGTTTGCTCATGACCATTCTGACTGGTGTGAGCTGATAGGTTTTTGGAATTTGGGTTTGCATGTCTTTACTAATTCCTAATATTCAGCATTTTCCCACACCTTTCTCTTTTATTTAGAGAAAAAAGTGTGAGTACAGTATACCTCTTGAAATTGTCTTCTTCGAAGGTTGCCCTCTTTTGAATTTTGTGGTCGTTTTTCGACGCCAGGATTTTTTTTGAGAGCAGGTGTCATTTACATGCCTGCAGTGATTGTGAATATTTAGTGACCATTAGCACTGGGTTTAAAGCGGGTGTTGTTGGAAATGGCCACAAGGCGGCAGCATTTCTCCATTCCCAAATCTGGTTACTAGGGCAGCAGAGCCTTTCTGGAAGTCCTGTTACTAGGTTGTCAATTAGAATGGAATGTGCCAGGAAAAAGCCCCTGAAGTTTATGTATCATTACTTCTTGTCTGTTGTTTTAATTGCTTTAACCAGGGTAATGATTAGAATACAGTTTGTCCTAGGTGTACACAAACTGGTTCATTCGTACATCATATATATCTATTCATGTACAGATCCTTTTCCCGTGTAAAGGATTCCAGAGTGTTCTGCACACCTCCCTTGCTATGTGCTCAGGCTTTCTGATATATGTGCTCAATCTGCATTTCTATAGGTATGGTAAACCTAATCGTAATTTATCCATTGCCACCACCTTTCCTTTTAGATACGCATAGTTTGTTTTTGAAGTCTGCGTGTGTCTTTCTCTGTGGAAATATGTCCATTTTTGGTCAGTTGTTAGGTAACACCTGTAAGTGATATCATAGGATAAACGTCTTTTGCTTTCCAACTTACCTCATGTTCTGTGATTACCTCTAGGCTCATCTGTGGTACGTCAAAGAGCAGTGTTCCATTGTTTCCCATGGCTAATATTCCATTGTGTACGTGGACCACTTCTTCTTTACCCATTCATCTGTTGATGGGCATTTAGGTTGCTTCCATGTCTTGGCTATTGTGAATAAGGCTGCAGTGCAGCTTTGGCAGCGTCTGTCTTCTGGATTCTGGTCTTCTCAGGTGAGAGGCACAGCGGTGGGCCTGCTGCATCAAACGGTACCTCAATTTTTACTTTTAAACGCAGCTCCTTTCTGCTCTCATTATTGGCTGTTACCACTTTACATCTCACCAGCAGCTAGAGGGTACACAGTTCTCAAAAAACACTTCAGCATTTATTATTTATAGGCTTTTTGTTGATGGTCAGTCGACCTGTGTGAGTTGAAACCTTTTTGCAGATTAGATTTGCCTGAGTCTAATAATTCCTGAGGTTGAGCTTTTACCCATTTTCCTGTTTTTTTTTTTAAAGAGAGTCAGTCAAACTTACCTCTTCATAGTATCTTCTTGAAAATTTGGCCAGTTTTGAATTTTCTTGTCCATTCCCTACCTCAGCTCAATTGTTTAGGGCAGCTGTCCTTTACAGCCCTGAGTCCTTGGGAATGTTAAGAGACCATTAGCTGTGGGCTTAAAGCCGCTCTTGCGGGAAATGGCCACAAGGAGGCAGCATTTCCACATTTCCAACTCTGCGTTTTTGGGCAGCAGAGCCTTCCTGGAAATCGTGTTAGTAGGCTGCAAATTAGAGTGGAAAGTGCCAGGGCACATCCACAAGAGCTTTTATCTCCTTAATTCTTGTTTGATTTTTCAATTTAATTTTTATTAATTATCTGAGCATATTTGATGAAACTATTTTGTTTCTCCTAGGTGTAGAGAATCTGGTTCATGATATCAATGTATCTGTCTATTTATCTTTGGATCCTTTACCGTGTAGGTTATTACAGAGCGTTGAGTAGACCTGTCTTGGTATTCCATAGGTATTTTGTGATTATATATTTCATATGTATTAGTACATGTCTGTTAACCCCCATATCGTAATTCATACATTCCTTACACTTTTCCATTTGGTTAAATGTAAAGTTTTTCTCTTAATCCATGCTTTTCCTTCTCTTGGAAATAAGTTCATGAGTATCAATTTTTAGGTAACACCTATAAGTGATGGCATTGGATATCTGTCTTTCTTTCTTACTTCAAGTTGGGTGATTATCTCTAGGTCCTTATATGGTGGTACAAACAGCACTGTTTCCCTGTTTTCCATGGCTAGTATTCCATTGTTCACATGGACCACTTCCTCTTTGTGCATTTTTTCTGTTGATGGACATTTTTGTGTCTTCCAAGTCTTGGCTATGTTAAATGTTCCTGCAGGGCTTCCCTGGTGGTGCAGTGGTTAAGAGTCCGCCTGCCTATGCAGTGGACACGGGTTCGTGCCCCGGTCCGGGAAGATCCCACATGCCGCCGAGTGGCTAGACCCGTGAGCCATGGCCGCTGAGCCTTACTGTCCAGAGCCAGTGCTCCGCAACGGGTGAGGCCACAACAGTGAGAGGCCCACTTACCGCCACAAAAAAAGTCCCTGCATTGCAGGATTGCCAGCCTGTGTCTTCTCCATTTTGTTCTGCTCAGCTGATAGTCTCATCAAGGATGTAGCAGATCACATGGTAGCTCAATTTTTACCCTTAAATGCACCTCCATTATGTTCTCACTACTGGCTGTTACCAGTTTATATCCCCCCAGCAGCTAGAGGGTACACAGTTCTCTGAAACCCCTTCATTTATTCTTTGTAGACTTTTTGCTGAAGAACATTCTGATGGCTGTGAGGTGAACGTTTCTGTAATTGGATCTGCACGGCTTTGTTAATTGCTGATGCTGCACATTTTTCTATTCCCTTTTATTTTAAAGACAAGAAAGGAAAAGACAAAATGTGCTTAAGATATGCCTTTTGAAATGGTCTTCTTGAAATGTTGACGTCTTTTGAATTTTCTGATCGATTTATGACCACAGGATTTTTTTTTTGATGACAGGTGTCATTTAGAGGTCTGCCATTATTTTGAATATTAAGTCACCATTACCACTGTTGTGTGAAACGACCAGAAGGCGGCAGCACTTCTCCTTACCAAATCTGCTTACTAGGGCAACAGAGTCTTGATGGAAATTGTGTTGTAGGTTGTAAATTAGAACGGAATGTGCCAGGAAAAGTCCCTTAAGATTATGTCTCATTACTTCTTGTTCGTTTTTAAAATTTAATTTTTATTCTTTATCGCAGCAAATTAGATTACAATGTTTTGTTTGCTGTAGGTGTGCAAGATGTGGTTCTTTTACACATATACATATATCTATTCTTCTTCAGATCCTTTTCCCATGTAGGTTAGGACACAACGTTGTGTAGTCTTCCCTTGGTATGCCGTAGGTGTTTGGTGATTTATATATTTCACATGTGTTTTTATATCTCTGTTAACCCCAATATCGTAATGTATCCAATCCTCACAGCTTTCCATATGGTGAACCATAAGTTGGTTTCATGAATCTGTGATTGCCTTTCTCTCTGGAAATATCTTCATTGGTATCAAGTTTTAGGTAACACCCATAAGTGATATGATAGGATATGTGTCTTTCGCTTTCTCACTTACTACCAGTTGCAATGATTACCTCTAGACTCCTCTATGGTCCTGCAAATGGCATTGTTTCACTTTTTGCCTTGGCTAATATTCCATCTGTACACATACCAGTTCTTCTGTGTCCACTCATCTCTTGATGGACGTTTTGGTTGCTTCCATGTGTTGGCTATTGTAATACTTCCACAGTGCAGATTTGCCTTCCTGTGTCTTTCCAATTCTGTCTCCTGAGGATATAGCCCAGGATGGGGGCCTGCTGGATCATCTAGTAGCTCAAGGTTTACCTGTTAAAGGCACTTCCATTCTGTTCCGATTAGTGGCTCTTAGAATGTTATGTCCCACTTCCAATTGAGGGTATGCATTTCTCCAAAACCTCTTCAGCATTGACCACATGTTGTTTTGTTTGCTGATGGTTATTCTGAGTGTTGTGAGCTGATACTTCTTTGTGGTTGGGTTTGCATGTGTCTCATACTCCCTTGAAATTGGGCTTTCAGGCATGTCCTCTTAGTTTTCAAACTGTTATTACAGCTGACTTCTTCAAATTGTTTTCTTGAAGTATGTGCCACATTTTGCAATGTTTTGGCCTTTACCTGCATCAAGACATTTTTAAGGGCAGGTATCATTTGCAGCCCTGCAGTACTTGTGCACATGAAGTGCCCATTAGCACAGATTTCAAAGCTGCTGTTGCAGGTATCGGCCAGAGGATGGCAGCATTTCTACGTTCCCCACTCTGGCACCTAGGGAAACAGATCTTCCTGCCAGTGGTGCTCCTCAGTTATAAATTAGAGTGTAATGTGCCCTGATATACCCCCAAAAGCTTACGTCTCCTTACTTATGTTTGTTTTTTCAATTTAATTCATAGGTTTTAGTGGAGCAATATTCCATTCTGTACATGGACCACTTCTTCTCTGTGCATTCCTCTGTTGATAGACATTTTGGTAGCTTCTAAGTGTTGCCTAAGGTACATATTGCTGGAGTGCAGTGTTGCCAGCCTGTGACTTTTGATTCTCATTTTCTCTGGTGATAGGCCCAACAGGGTCTATGATTCATTGATTGGTAGCTGAATGTTTACCTTTTCAAAGCGCCTGCATTGTGTGTTCATTAGCGGCTCTTACCACATCCCAATTAACACCGAGGGTGCGTGTTTTCCCACAACCTCTTCAGCATTTATTGCTTGCAGACTGTTTGCTCATGACCATTCTGACTGGTGTGAGCTGATAGGTTTTTGGAATTTGGGTTTGCATGTCTTTACTAATTCCTAATATTCAGCATTTTCCCACACCTTTCTCTTTTATTTAGAGAAAAAAGTGTGAGTACAGTATACCTCTTGAAATTGTCTTCTTCGAAGGTTGCCCTCTTTTGAATTTTGTGGTCGTTTTTCGACGCCAGGATTTTTTTTGAGAGCAGGTGTCATTTACATGCCTGCAGTGATTGTGAATATTTAGTGACCATTAGCACTGGGTTTAAAGCGGGTGTTGTTGGAAATGGCCACAAGGCGGCAGCATTTCTCCATTCCCAAATCTGGTTACTAGGGCAGCAGAGCCTTTCTGGAAGTCCTGTTACTAGGTTGTCAATTAGAATGGAATGTGCCAGGAAAAAGCCCCTGAAGTTTATGTCTCATTACTTCTTGTCTGTTGTTTTAATTGCTTTAACCAGGGTAATGATTAGAATACAGTTTGTCCTAGGTGTACACAAACTGGTTCATTCGTACATCATATATATCTATTCATGTACAGATCCTTTTCCCGTGTAAAGGATTCCAGAGTGTTCTGCACACCTCCCTTGCTATGTGCTCAGGCTTTCTGATATATGTGCTCAATCTGCATTTCTATAGGTATGGTAAACCTAATCGTAATTTATCCATTGCCACCACCTTTCCTTTTAGATACGCATAGTTTGTTTTTGAAGTCTGCGTGTGTCTTTCTCTGTGGAAATATGTCCATTTTTGGTCAGTTGTTAGGTAACACCTGTAAGTGATATCATAGGATAAACGTCTTTTGCTTTCCAACTTACCTCATGTTCTGTGATTACCTCTAGGCTCATCTGTGGTACGTCAAAGAGCAGTGTTCCATTGTTTCCCATGGCTAATATTCCATTGTGTACGTGGACCACTTCTTCTTTACCCATTCATCTGTTGATGGGCATTTAGGTTGCTTCCATGTCTTGGCTATTGTGAATAAGGCTGCAGTGCAGCTTTGGCAGCGTCTGTCTTCTGGATTCTGGTCTTCTCAGGTGAGAGGCACAGCGGTGGGCCTGCTGCATCAAACGGTACCTCAATTTTTACTTTTAAACGCAGCTCCTTTCTGCTCTCATTATTGGCTGTTACCACTTTACATCTCACCAGCAGCTAGAGGGTACACAGTTCTCAAAAAACACTTCAGCATTTATTATTTATAGGCTTTTTGTTGATGGTCAGTCGACCTGTGTGAGTTGAAACCTTTTTGCAGATTAGATTTGCCTGAGTCTAATAATTCCTGAGGTTGAGCTTTTACCCATTTTCCTGTTTTTTTTTTTAAAGAGAGTCAGTCAAACTTACCTCTTCATAGTATCTTCTTGAAAATTTGGCCAGGTTTGAATTTTCTTGTCCATTCTCTACCTCAGCTCAATTGTTTAGGGCAGCTGTCCTTTACAGCCCTGAGTCCTTGGGAATGTTAAGAGACCATTAGCTGTGGGCTTAAAGCCGCTCTTGCGGGAAATGGCCACAAGGAGGCAGCATTTCCACATTTCCAACTCTGCGTTTTTGGGCAGCAGAGCCTTCCTGGAAATCGTGTTAGTAGGCTGCAAATTAGAGTGGAAAGTGCCAGGGCACATCCACAAGAGCTTTTATCTCCTTAATTCTTGTTTGTTTTTTCAATTTAATTTTTATTAATTATCTGAGCATATTTGATGAAACTATTTTGTTTCTCCTAGGTGTACAGAATCTGGTTCATGATATCAATGTATCTGTCTATTTATCTTTGGATCCCTTACCGTGTAGGTTATTACAGAGCGTTGAGTAGACCTGTCTTGGTATTCCATAGGTATTTTGTGATTATATATTTCATATGTATTAGTACATGTCTGTTAACCCCCATATCGTAATTCATACATTCCTTACACTTTTCCATTTGGTTAAATGTAAAGTTTTTCTCTTAATCCATGCTTTTCCTTCTCTTGGAAATAAGTTCATGAGTATCAATTTTTAGGTAACACCTATAAGTGATGGCATTGGATATCTGTCTTTCACTTTCTTTCTTACTTCAAGTTGGGTGATTATCTCTAGGTCCTTATATGGTGGTACAAACAGCACTGTTTCCCTGTTTTCCATGGCTAGTATTCCATTGTTTACATGGACCACTTCCTCTTTGTGCAGTTTTCTGTTGATGGACATTTTGGTGTCTTCCAAGTCTTGGCTATGTTAAATGTTCCTGCAGGGCTTCCCTGGTGGTGCAGTGGTTAAGAGTCCGCCTGCCTATGCAGGGGACACGGGTTCGTGCCCCCGTCCGGGAAGATCCCACATGCCGCCGAGTGGCTAGACCCGTGAGCCATGGCCGCTGAGCCTTACTGTCCAGAGCCAGTGCTCCGCAACGGGTGAGGCCACAACAGTGAGAGGCCCACTTACCGCCACAGAAAAAGTCCCTGCATTGCAGGATTGCCAGCCTGTGTCTTCTCCATTTTGTTCTGCTCAGCTGATAGTCTCATCAAGGATGTAGCAGATCACATGGTAGCTCAATTTTTACCCTTAAATGCACCTCCATTATGTTCTCACTACTGGCTGTTACCAGTTTATATCCCCCCAGCAGCTAGAGGGTACACAGTTCTCTGAAACCCCTTCATTTATTCTTTGTAGACTTTTTGCTGAAGAACATTCTGATGGCTGTGAGGTGAACGTTTCTGTAATTGGATCTGCACGGCTTTGTTAATTGCTGATGCTGCACATTTTTCTATTCCCTTTTATTTTAAAGACAAGAAAGGAAAAGACAAAATGTGCTTAAGATATGCCTTTTGAAATGGTCTTCTTGAAATGTTGACGTCTTTTGAATTTTCTGATCGATTTATGACCACAGGATTTTTTTTTTGATGACAGGTGTCATTTAGAGGTCTGCCATTATTTTGAATATTAAGTCACCATTACCACTGTTGTGTGAAACGACCAGAAGGCGGCAGCACTTCTCCTTACCAAATCTGCTTACTAGGGCAACAGAGTCTTGATGGAAATTGTGTTGTAGGTTGTAAATTAGAACGGAATGTGCCAGGAAAAGTCCCTTAAGATTATGTCTCATTACTTCTTGTTCGTTTTTAAAATTTAATTTTTATTCTTTATCGCAGCAAATTAGATTACAATGTTTTGTTTGCTGTAGGTGTGCAAGATGTGGTTCTTTTACACATATACATATATCTATTCTTCTTCAGATCCTTTTCCCATGTAGGTTAGGACACAACGTTGTGTAGTCTTCCCTTGGTATGCCGTAGGTGTTTGGTGATTTATATATTTCACATGTGTTTTTATATCTCTGTTAACCCCAATATCGTAATGTATCCAATCCTCACAGCTTTCCATATGGTGAACCATAAGTTGGTTTCATGAATCTGTGATTGCCTTTCTCTCTGGAAATATCTTCATTGGTATCAAGTTTTAGGTAACACCCATAAGTGATATGATAGGATATGTGTCTTTCGCTTTCTCACTTACTACCAGTTGCAATGATTACCTCTAGACTCCTCTATGGTCCTGCAAATGGCATTGTTTCACTTTTTGCCTTGGCTAATATTCCATCTGTACACATACCAGTTCTTCTGTGTCCACTCATCTCTTGATGGACGTTTTGGTTGCTTCCATGTGTTGGCTATTGTAATACTTCCACAGTGCAGATTTGCCTTCCTGTGTCTTTCCAATTCTGTCTCCTGAGGATATAGCCCAGGATGGGGGCCTGCTGGATCATCTAGTAGCTCAAGGTTTACCTGTTAAAGGCACTTCCATTCTGTTCCGATTAGTGGCTCTTAGAATGTTATGTCCCACTTCCAATTGAGGGTATGCATTTCTCCAAAACCTCTTCAGCATTGACCACATGTTGTTTTGTTTGCTGATGGTTATTCTGAGTGTTGTGAGCTGATACTTCTTTGTGGTTGGGTTTGCATGTGTCTCATACTCCCTTGAAATTGAGCTTTCAGGCATGTCCTCTTAGTTTTCAAACTGTTATTACAGCTGACTTCTTCAAATTGTTTTCTTGAAGTATGTGCCACATTTTGCAATGTTTTGGCCTTTACCTGCATCAAGACATTTTTAAGGGCAGGTATCATTTGCAGCCCTGCAGTACTTGTGCACATGAAGTGCCCATTAGCACAGATTTCAAAGCTGCTGTTGCAGGTATCGGCCAGAGGATGGCAGCATTTCTACGTTCCCCACTCTGGCACCTAGGGAAACAGATCTTCCTGCCAGTGGTGCTCCTCAGTTATAAATTAGAGTGTAATGTGCCCTGATATACCCCCAAAAGCTTACGTCTCCTTACTTATGTTTGTTTTTTCAATTTAATTCATAGGTTTTAGTGGAGCAATATTCCATTCTGTACATGGACCACTTCTTCTCTGTGCATTCCTCTGTTGATAGACATTTTGGTAGCTTCTAAGTGTTGCCTAAGGTACATATTGCTGGAGTGCAGTGTTGCCAGCCTGTGACTTTTGATTCTCATTTTCTCTGGTGATAGGCCCAACAGGGTCTATGATTCATTGATTGGTAGCTGAATGTTTACCTTTTCAAAGCGCCTGCATTGTGTGTTCATTAGCGGCTCTTACCACATCCCAATTAACACCGAGGGTGCGTGTTTTCCCACAACCTCTTCAGCATTTATTGCTTGCAGACTGTTTGCTCATGACCATTCTGACTGGTGTGAGCTGATAGGTTTTTGGAATTTGGGTTTGCATGTCTTTACTAATTCCTAATATTCAGCATTTTCCCACACCTTTCTCTTTTATTTAGAGAAAAAAGTGTGAGTACAGTATACCTCTTGAAATTGTCTTCTTCGAAGGTTGCCCTCTTTTGAATTTTGTGGTCGTTTTTCGACCCCAGGATTTTTTTTGAGAGCAGGTGTCATTTACATGCCTGCAGTGATTGTGAATATTTAGTGACCATTAGCACTGGGTTTAAAGCGGGTGTTGTTGGAAATGGCCACAAGGCGGCAGCATTTCTCCATTCCCAAATCTGGTTACTAGGGCAGCAGAGCCTTTCTGGAAGTCCTGTTACTAGGTTGTCAATTAGAATGGAATGTGCCAGGAAAAAGCCCCTGAAGTTTATGTCTCATTACTTCTTGTTTGTTGTTTTAATTGCTTTAACCAGGGTAATGATTAGAATACAGTTTGTCCTAGGTGTACACAAACTGGTTCATTCGTACATCATATATATCTATTCATGTACAGATCCTTTTCCCGTGTAAAGGATTCCAGAGTGTTCTGCACACCTCCCTTGCTATGTGCTCAGGCTTTCTGATATATGTGCTCAATCTGCATTTCTATAGGTATGGTAAACCTAATCGTAATTTATCCATTGCCACCACCTTTCCTTTTAGATACGCATAGTTTGTTTTTGAAGTCTGCGTGTGTCTTTCTCTGTGGAAATATGTCCATTTTTGGTCAGTTGTTAGGTAACACCTGTAAGTGATATCATAGGATAAACGTCTTTTGCTTTCCAACTTACCTCATGTTCTGTGATTACCTCTAGGCTCATCTGTGGTACGTCAAAGAGCAGTGTTCCATTGTTTCCCATGGCTAATATTCCATTGTGTACGTGGACCACTTCTTCTTTACCCATTCATCTGTTGATGGGCATTTAGGTTGCTTCCATGTCTTGGCTATTGTGAATAAGGCTGCAGTGCAGCTTTGGCAGCGTCTGTCTTCTGGATTCTGGTCTTCTCAGGTGAGAGGCACAGCGGTGGGCCTGCTGCATCAAACGGTACCTCAATTTTTACTTTTAAACGCAGCTCCTTTCTGCTCTCATTATTGGCTGTTACCACTTTACATCTCACCAGCAGCTAGAGGGTACACAGTTCTCAAAAAACACTTCAGCATTTATTATTTATAGGCTTTTTGTTGATGGTCAGTCGACCTGTGTGAGTTGAAACCTTTTTGCAGATTAGATTTGCCTGAGTCTAATAATTCCTGAGGTTGAGCTTTTACCCATTTTCCTGTTTTTTTTTTTTAAAGAGAGTCAGTCAAACTTACCTCTTCATAGTATCTTCTTGAAAATTTGGCCAGGTTTGAATTTTCTTGTCCATTCCCTACCTCAGCTCAATTGTTTAGGGCAGCTGTCCTTTACAGCCCTGAGTCCTTGGGAATGTTAAGAGACCATTAGCTGTGGGCTTAAAGCCGCTCTTGCGGGAAATGGCCACAAGGAGGCAGCATTTCCACATTTCCAACTCTGCGTTTTTGGGCAGCAGAGCCTTCCTGGAAATCGTGTTAGTAGGCTGCAAATTAGAGTGGAAAGTGCCAGGGCACATCCACAAGAGCTTTTATCTCCTTAATTCTTGTTTGATTTTTCAATTTAATTTTTATTAATTATCTGAGCATATTTGATGAAACTATTTTGTTTCTCCTAGGTGTACAGAATCTGGTTCATGATATCAATGTATCTGTCTATTTATCTTTGGATCCCTTACCGTGTAGGTTATTACAGAGCGTTGAGTAGACCTGTCTTGGTATTCCATAGGTATTTTGTGATTATATATTTCATATGTATTAGTACATGTCTGTTAACCCCCATATCGTAATTCATACATTCCTTACACTTTTCCATTTGGTTAAATGTAAAGTTTTTCTCTTAATCCATGCTTTTCCTTCTCTTGGAAATAAGTTCATGAGTATCAATTTTTAGGTAACACCTATAAGTGATGGCATTGGATATCTGTCTTTCACTTTCTTTCTTACTTCAAGTTGGGTGATTATCTCTAGGTCCTTATATGGTGGTACAAACAGCACTGTTTCCCTGTTTTCCATGGCTAGTATTCCATTGTTTACATGGACCACTTCCTCTTTGTGCAGTTTTCTGTTGATGGACATTTTGGTGTCTTCCAAGTCTTGGCTATGTTAAATGTTCCTGCAGGGCTTCCTTGGTGGTGCAGTGGTTAAGAGTCCGCCTGCCTATGCAGGGGACACGGGTTCGTGCCCCTGTCCGGGAAGATCCCACATGCCGCCGAGTGGCTAGACCCGTGAGCCATGGCCGCTGAGCCTTACTGTCCAGAGCCAGTGCTCCGCAACGGGTGAGGCCACAACAGTGAGAGGCCCACTTACCGCCACAGAAAAAGTCCCTGCATTGCAGGATTGCCAGCCTGTGTCTTCTCCATTTTGTTCTGCTCAGCTGATAGTCTCATCAAGGATGTAGCAGATCACATGGTAGCTCAATTTTTACCCTTAAATGCACCTCCATTATGTTCTCACTACTGGCTGTTACCAGTTTATATCCCCCCAGCAGCTAGAGGGTACACAGTTCTCTGAAACCCCTTCATTTATTCTTTGTAGACTTTTTGCTGAAGAACATTCTGATGGCTGTGAGGTGAACGTTTCTGTAATTGGATCTGCACGGCTTTGTTAATTGCTGATGCTGCACATTTTTCTATTCCCTTTTATTTTAAAGACAAGAAAGGAAAAGACAAAATGTGCTTAAGATATGCCTTTTGAAATGGTCTTCTTGAAATGTTGACGTCTTTTGAATTTTCTGATCGATTTATGACCACAGGATTTTTTTTTTGATGACAGGTGTCATTTAGAGGTCTGCCATTATTTTGAATATTAAGTCACCATTACCACTGTTGTGTGAAACGACCAGAAGGCGGCAGCACTTCTCCTTACCAAATCTGCTTACTAGGGCAACAGAGTCTTGATGGAAATTGTGTTGTAGGTTGTAAATTAGAACGGAATGTGCCAGGAAAAGTCCCTTAAGATTATGTCTCATTACTTCTTGTTCGTTTTTTAAATTTAATTTTTATTCTTTATCGCAGCAAATTAGATTACAATGTTTTGTTTGCTGTAGGTGTGCAAGATGTGGTTCTTTTACACATATACATATATCTATTCTTCTTCAGATCCTTTTCCCATGTAGGTTAGGACACAACGTTGTGTAGTCTTCCCTTGGTATGCCGTAGGTGTTTGGTGATTTATATATTTCACATGTGTTTTTATATCTCTGTTAACCCCAATATCGTAATGTATCCAATCCTCACAGCTTTCCATATGGTGAACCATAAGTTGGTTTAATGAATCTGTGATTGCCTTTCTCTCTGGAAATATCTTCATTGGTATCAAGTTTTAGGTAACACCCATAAGTGATATGATAGGATATGTGTCTTTCGCTTTCTCACTTACTACCAGTTGCAATGATTACCTCTAGACTCCTCTATGGTCCTGCAAATGGCATTGTTTCACTTTTTGCCTTGGCTAATATTCCATCTGTACACATACCAGTTCTTCTGTGTCCACTCATCTCTTGATGGACGTTTTGGTTGCTTCCATGTGTTGGCTATTGTAATACTTCCACAGTGCAGATTTGCCTTCCTGTGTCTTTCCAATTCTGTCTCCTGAGGATATAGCCCAGGATGGGGGCCTGCTGGATCATCTAGTAGCTCAAGGTTTACCTGTTAAAGGCACTTCCATTCTGTTCCGATTAGTGGCTCTTAGAATGTTATGTCCCACTTCCAATTGAGGGTATGCATTTCTCCAAAACCTCTTCAGCATTGACCACATGTTGTTTTGTTTGCTGATGGTTATTCTGAGTGTTGTGAGCTGATACTTCTTTGTGGTTGGGTTTGCATGTGTCTCATACTCCCTTGAAATTGAGCTTTCAGGCATGTCCTCTTAGTTTTCAAACTGTTATTACAGCTGACTTCTTCAAATTGTTTTCTTGAAGTATGTGCCACATTTTGCAATGTTTTGGCCTTTACCTGCATCAAGACATTTTTAAGGGCAGGTATCATTTGCAGCCCTGCAGTACTTGTGCACATGAAGTGCCCATTAGCACAGATTTCAAAGCTGCTGTTGCAGGTATCGGCCAGAGGATGGCAGCATTTCTACGTTCCCCACTCTGGCACCTAGGGAAACAGATCTTCCTGCCAGTGGTGCTCCTCAGTTATAAATTAGAGTGTAATGTGCCCTGATATACCCCCAAAAGCTTACGTCTCCTTACTTATGTTTGTTTTTTCAATTTAATTCATAGGTTTTAGTGGAGCAATATTCCATTCTGTACATGGACCACTTCTTCTCTGTGCATTCCTCTGTTGATAGACATTTTGGTAGCTTCTAAGTGTTGCCTAAGGTACATATTGCTGGAGTGCAGTGTTGCCAGCCTGTGACTTTTGATTCTCATTTTCTCTGGTGATAGGCCCAACAGGGTCTATGATTCATTGATTGGTAGCTGAATGTTTACCTTTTCAAAGCGCCTGCATTGTGTGTTCATTAGCGGCTCTTACCACATCCCAATTAACACCGAGGGTGCGTGTTTTCCCACAACCTCTTCAGCATTTATTGCTTGCAGACTGTTTGCTCATGACCATTCTGACTGGTGTGAGCTGATAGGTTTTTGGAATTTGGGTTTGCATGTCTTTACTAATTCCTAATATTCAGCATTTTCCCACACCTTTCTCTTTTATTTAGAGAAAAAAGTGTGAGTACAGTATACCTCTTGAAATTGTCTTCTTCGAAGGTTGCCCTCTTTTGAATTTTGTGGTCGTTTTTCGACCCCAGGATTTTTTTTGAGAGCAGGTGTCATTTACATGCCTGCAGTGATTGTGAATATTTAGTGACCATTAGCACTGGGTTTAAAGCGGGTGTTGTTGGAAATGGCCACAAGGCGGCAGCATTTCTCCATTCCCAAATCTGGTTACTAGGGCAGCAGAGCCTTTCTGGAAGTCCTGTTACTAGGTTGTCAATTAGAATGGAATGTGCCAGGAAAAAGCCCCTGAAGTTTATGTCTCATTACTTCTTGTCTGTTGTTTTAATTGCTTTAACCAGGGTAATGATTAGAATACAGTTTGTCCTAGGTGTACACAAACTGGTTCATTCGTACATCATATATATCTATTCATGTACAGATCCTTTTCCCGTGTAAAGGATTCCAGAGTGTTCTGCACACCTCCCTTGCTATGTGCTCAGGCTTTCTGATATATGTGCTCAATCTGCATTTCTATAGGTATGGTAAACCTAATCGTAATTTATCCATTGCCACCACCTTTCCTTTTAGATACGCATAGTTTGTTTTTGAAGTCTGCGTGTGTCTTTCTCTGTGGAAATATGTCCATTTTTGGTCAGTTGTTAGGTAACACCTGTAAGTGATATCATAGGATAAACGTCTTTTGCTTTCCAACTTACCTCATGTTCTGTGATTACCTCTAGGCTCATCTGTGGTACGTCAAAGAGCAGTGTTCCATTGTTTCCCATGGCTAATATTCCATTGTGTACGTGGACCACTTCTTCTTTACCCATTCATCTGTTGATGGGCATTTAGGTTGCTTCCATGTCTTGGCTATTGTGAATAAGGCTGCAGTGCAGCTTTGGCAGCGTCTGTCTTCTGGATTCTGGTCTTCTCAGGTGAGAGGCACAGCGGTGGGCCTGCTGCATCAAACGGTACCTCAATTTTTACTTTTAAACGCAGCTCCTTTCTGCTCTCATTATTGGCTGTTACCACTTTACATCTCACCAGCAGCTAGAGGGTACACAGTTCTCAAAAAACACTTCAGCATTTATTATTTATAGGCTTTTTGTTGATGGTCAGTCGACCTGTGTGAGTTGAAACCTTTTTGCAGATTAGATTTGCCTGAGTCTAATAATTCCTGAGGTTGAGCTTTTACCCATTTTCCTGTTTTTTTTTTTAAAGAGAGTCAGTCAAACTTACCTCTTCATAGTATCTTCTTGAAAATTTGGCCAGTTTTGAATTTTCTTGTCCATTCCCTACCTCAGCTCAATTGTTTAGGGCAGCTGTCCTTTACAGCCCTGAGTCCTTGGGAATGTTAAGAGACCATTAGCTGTGGGCTTAAAGCCGCTCTTGCGGGAAATGGCCACAAGGAGGCAGCATTTCCACATTTCCAACTCTGCGTTTTTGGGCAGCAGAGCCTTCCTGGAAATCGTGTTAGTAGGCTGCAAATTAGAGTGGAAAGTGCCAGGGCACATCCACAAGAGCTTTTATCTCCTTAATTCTTGTTTGATTTTTCAATTTAATTTTTATTAATTATCTGAGCATATTTGATGAAACTATTTTGTTTCTCCTAGGTGTACAGAATCTGGTTCATGATATCAATGTATCTGTCTATTTATCTTTGGATCCCTTACCGTGTAGGTTATTACAGAGCGTTGAGTAGACCTGTCTTGGTATTCCATAGGTATTTTGTGATTATATATTTCATATGTATTAGTACATGTCTGTTAACCCCCATATCGTAATTCATACATTCCTTACACTTTTCCATTTGGTTAAATGTAAAGTTTTTCTCTTAATCCATGCTTTTCCTTCTCTTGGAAATAAGTTCATGAGTATCAATTTTTAGGTAACACCTATAAGTGATGGCATTGGATATCTGTCTTTCACTTTCTTTCTTACTTCAAGTTGGGTGATTATCTCTAGGTCCTTATATGGTGGTACAAACAGCACTGTTTCCCTGTTTTCCATGGCTAGTATTCCATTGTTTACATGGACCACTTCCTCTTTGTGCAGTTTTCTGTTGATGGACATTTTGGTGTCTTCCAAGTCTTGGCTATGTTAAATGTTCCTGCAGGGCTTCCCTGGTGGTGCAGTGGTTAAGAGTCCGCCTGCCTATGCAGGGGACACGGGTTCGTGCCCCCGTCCGGGAAGATCCCACATGCCGCCGAGTGGCTAGACCCGTGAGCCATGGCCGCTGAGCCTTACTGTCCAGAGCCAGTGCTCCGCAACGGGTGAGGCCACAACAGTGAGAGGCCCACTTACCGCCACAGAAAAAGTCCCTGCATTGCAGGATTGCCAGCCTGTGTCTTCTCCATTTTGTTCTGCTCAGCTGATAGTCTCATCAAGGATGTAGCAGATCACATGGTAGCTCAATTTTTACCCTTAAATGCACCTCCATTATGTTCTCACTACTGGCTGTTACCAGTTTATATCCCCCCAGCAGCTAGAGGGTACACAGTTCTCTGAAACCCCTTCATTTATTCTTTGTAGACTTTTTGCTGAAGAACATTCTGATGGCTGTGAGGTGAACGTTTCTGTAATTGGATCTGCACGGCTTTGTTAATTGCTGATGCTGCACATTTTTCTATTCCCTTTTATTTTAAAGACAAGAAAGGAAAAGACAAAATGTGCTTAAGATATGCCTTTTGAAATGGTCTTCTTGAAATGTTGACGTCTTTTGAATTTTCTGATCGATTTATGACCACAGGATTTTTTTTTTGATGACAGGTGTCATTTAGAGGTCTGCCATTATTTTGAATATTAAGTCACCATTACCACTGTTGTGTGAAACGACCAGAAGGCGGCAGCACTTCTCCTTACCAAATCTGCTTACTAGGGCAACAGAGTCTTGATGGAAATTGTGTTGTAGGTTGTAAATTAGAACGGAATGTGCCAGGAAAAGTCCCTTAAGATTATGTCTCATTACTTCTTGTTCGTTTTTTAAATTTAATTTTTATTCTTTATCGCAGCAAATTAGATTACAATGTTTTGTTTGCTGTAGGTGTGCAAGATGTGGTTCTTTTACACATATACATATATCTATTCTTCTTCAGATCCTTTTCCCATGTAGGTTAGGACACAACGTTGTGTAGTCTTCCCTTGGTATGCCGTAGGTGTTTGGTGATTTATATATTTCACATGTGTTTTTATATCTCTGTTAACCCCAATATCGTAATGTATCCAATCCTCACAGCTTTCCATATGGTGAACCATAAGTTGGTTTAATGAATCTGTGATTGCCTTTCTCTCTGGAAATATCTTCATTGGTATCAAGTTTTAGGTAACACCCATAAGTGATATGATAGGATATGTGTCTTTCGCTTTCTCACTTACTACCAGTTGCAATGATTACCTCTAGACTCCTCTATGGTCCTGCAAATGGCATTGTTTCACTTTTTGCCTTGGCTAATATTCCATCTGTACACATACCAGTTCTTCTGTGTCCACTCATCTCTTGATGGACGTTTTGGTTGCTTCCATGTGTTGGCTATTGTAATACTTCCACAGTGCAGATTTGCCTTCCTGTGTCTTTCCAATTCTGTCTCCTGAGGATATAGCCCAGGATGGGGGCCTGCTGGATCATCTAGTAGCTCAAGGTTTACCTGTTAAAGGCACTTCCATTCTGTTCCGATTAGTGGCTCTTAGAATGTTATGTCCCACTTCCAATTGGGGGTATGCATTTCTCCAAAACCTCTTCAGCATTGACCACATGTTGTTTTGTTTGCTGATGGTTATTCTGAGTGTTGTGAGCTGATACTTCTTTGTGGTTGGGTTTGCATGTGTCTCATACTCCCTTGAAATTGGGCTTTCAGGCATGTCCTCTTAGTTTTCAAACTGTTATTACAGCTGACTTCTTCAAATTGTTTTCTTGAAGTATGTGCCACATTTTGCAATGTTTTGGCCTTTACCTGCATCAAGACATTTTTAAGGGCAGGTATCATTTGCAGCCCTGCAGTACTTGTGCACATGAAGTGCCCATTAGCACAGATTTCAAAGCTGCTGTTGCAGGTATCGGCCAGAGGATGGCAGCATTTCTACGTTCCCCACTCTGGCACCTAGGGAAACAGATCTTCCTGCCAGTGGTGCTCCTCAGTTATAAATTAGAGTGTAATGTGCCCTGATATACCCCCAAAAGCTTACGTCTCCTTACTTATGTTTGTTTTTTCAATTTAATTCATAGGTTTTAGTGGAGCAATATTCCATTCTGTACATGGACCACTTCTTCTCTGTGCATTCCTCTGTTGATAGACATTTTGGTAGCTTCTAAGTGTTGCCTAAGGTACATATTGCTGGAGTGCAGTGTTGCCAGCCTGTGACTTTTGATTCTCATTTTCTCTGGTGATAGGCCCAACAGGGTCTATGATTCATTGATTGGTAGCTGAATGTTTACCTTTTCAAAGCGCCTGCATTGTGTGTTCATTAGCGGCTCTTACCACGTCCCAATTAACACCGAGGGTGCGTGTTTTCCCACAACCTCTTCAGCATTTATTGCTTGCAGACTGTTTGCTCATGACCATTCTGACTGGTGTGAGCTGATAGGTTTTTGGAATTTGGGTTTGCATGTCTTTACTAATTCCTAATATTCAGCATTTTCCCACACCTTTCTCTTTTATTTAGAGAAAAAAGTGTGAGTACAGTATACCTCTTGAAATTGTCTTCTTCGAAGGTTGCCCTCTTTTGAATTTTGTGGTCGTTTTTCGACCCCAGGATTTTTTTTGAGAGCAGGTGTCATTTACATGCCTGCAGTGATTGTGAATATTTAGTGACCATTAGCACTGGGTTTAAAGCGGGTGTTGTTGGAAATGGCCACAAGGCGGCAGCATTTCTCCATTCCCAAATCTGGTTACTAGGGCAGCAGAGCCTTTCTGGAAGTCCTGTTACTAGGTTGTCAATTAGAATGGAATGTGCCAGGAAAAAGCCCCTGAAGTTTATGTCTCATTACTTCTTGTCTGTTGTTTTAATTGCTTTAACCAGGGTAATGATTAGAATACAGTTTGTCCTAGGTGTACACAAACTGGTTCATTCGTACATCATATATATCTATTCATGTACAGATCCTTTTCCCGTGTAAAGGATTCCAGAGTGTTCTGCACACCTCCCTTGCTATGTGCTCAGGCTTTCTGATATATGTGCTCAATCTGCATTTCTATAGGTATGGTAAACCTAATCGTAATTTATCCATTGCCACCACCTTTCCTTTTAGATACGCATAGTTTGTTTTTGAAGTCTGCGTGTGTCTTTCTCTGTGGAAATATGTCCATTTTTGGTCAGTTGTTAGGTAACACCTGTAAGTGATATCATAGGATAAACGTCTTTTGCTTTCCAACTTACCTCATGTTCTGTGATTACCTCTAGGCTCATCTGTGGTACGTCAAAGAGCAGTGTTCCATTGTTTCCCATGGCTAATATTCCATTGTGTACGTGGACCACTTCTTCTTTACCCATTCATCTGTTGATGGGCATTTAGGTTGCTTCCATGTCTTGGCTATTGTGAATAAGGCTGCAGTGCAGCTTTGGCAGCGTCTGTCTTCTGGATTCTGGTCTTCTCAGGTGAGAGGCACAGCGGTGGGCCTGCTGCATCAAACGGTACCTCAATTTTTACTTTTAAACGCAGCTCCTTTCTGCTCTCATTATTGGCTGTTACCACTTTACATCTCACCAGCAGCTAGAGGGTACACAGTTCTCAAAAAACACTTCAGCATTTATTATTTATAGGCTTTTTGTTGATGGTCAGTCGACCTGTGTGAGTTGAAACCTTTTTGCAGATTAGATTTGCCTGAGTCTAATAATTCCTGAGGTTGAGCTTTTACCCATTTTCCTGTTTTTTTTTTTAAAGAGAGTCAGTCAAACTTACCTCTTCATAGTATCTTCTTGAAAATTTGGCCAGTTTTGAATTTTCTTGTCCATTCCCTACCTCAGCTCAATTGTTTAGGGCAGCTGTCCTTTACAGCCCTGAGTCCTTGGGAATGTTAAGAGACCATTAGCTGTGGGCTTAAAGCCGCTCTTGCGGGAAATGGCCACAAGGAGGCAGCATTTCCACATTTCCAACTCTGCGTTTTTGGGCAGCAGAGCCTTCCTGGAAATCGTGTTAGTAGGCTGCAAATTAGAGTGGAAAGTGCCAGGGCACATCCACAAGAGCTTTTATCTCCTTAATTCTTGTTTGTTTTTTCAATTTAATTTTTATTAATTATCTGAGCATATTTGATGAAACTATTTTGTTTCTCCTAGGTGTACAGAATCTGGTTCATGATATCAATGTATCTGTCTATTTATCTTTGGATCCCTTACCGTGTAGGTTATTACAGAGCGTTGAGTAGACCTGTCTTGGTATTCCATAGGTATTTTGTGATTATATATTTCATATGTATTAGTACATGTCTGTTAACCCCCATATCGTAATTCATACATTCCTTACACTTTTCCATTTGGTTAAATGTAAAGTTTTTCTCTTAATCCATGCTTTTCCTTCTCTTGGAAATAAGTTCATGAGTATCAATTTTTAGGTAACACCTATAAGTGATGGCATTGGATATCTGTCTTTCACTTTCTTTCTTACTTCAAGTTGGGTGATTATCTCTAGGTCCTTATATGGTGGTACAAACAGCACTGTTTCCCTGTTTTCCATGGCTAGTATTCCATTGTTTACATGGACCACTTCCTCTTTGTGCAGTTTTCTGTTGATGGACATTTTGGTGTCTTCCAAGTCTTGGCTATGTTAAATGTTCCTGCAGGGCTTCCCTGGTGGTGCAGTGGTTAAGAGTCCGCCTGCCTATGCAGGGGACACGGGTTCGTGCCCCGGTCCGGGAAGATCCCACATGCCGCCGAGTGGCTAGACCCGTGAGCCATGGCCGCTGAGCCTTACTGTCCAGAGCCAGTGCTCCGCAACGGGTGAGGCCACAACAGTGAGAGGCCCACTTACCGCCACAAAAAAAGTCCCTGCATTTCAGGATTGCCAGCCTGTGTCTTCTCCATTTTGTTCTGCTCAGCTGATAGTCTCATCAAGGATGTAGCAGATCACATGGTAGCTCAATTTTTACCCTTAAATGCACCTCCATTATGTTCTCACTACTGGCTGTTACCAGTTTATATCCCCCCAGCAGCTAGAGGGTACACAGTTCTCTGAAACCCCTTCATTTATTCTTTGTAGACTTTTTGCTGAAGAACATTCTGATGGCTGTGAGGTGAACGTTTCTGTAATTGGATCTGCACGGCTTTGTTAATTGCTGATGCTGCACATTTTTCTATTCCCTTTTATTTTAAAGACAAGAAAGGAAAAGACAAAATGTGCTTAAGATATGCCTTTTGAAATGGTCTTCTTGAAATGTTGACGTCTTTTGAATTTTCTGATCGATTTATGACCACAGGATTTTTTTTTTGATGACAGGTGTCATTTAGAGGTCTGCCATTATTTTGAATATTAAGTCACCATTACCACTGTTGTGTGAAACGACCAGAAGGCGGCAGCACTTCTCCTTACCAAATCTGCTTACTAGGGCAACAGAGTCTTGATGGAAATTGTGTTGTAGGTTGTAAATTAGAACGGAATGTGCCAGGAAAAGTCCCTTAAGATTATGTCTCATTACTTCTTGTTCGTTTTTAAAATTTAATTTTTATTCTTTATCGCAGCAAATTAGATTACAATGTTTTGTTTGCTGTAGGTGTGCAAGATGTGGTTCTTTTACACATATACATATATCTATTCTTCTTCAGATCCTTTTCCCATGTAGGTTAGGACACAACGTTGTGTAGTCTTCCCTTGGTATGCCGTAGGTGTTTGGTGATTTATATATTTCACATGTGTTTTTATATCTCTGTTAACCCCAATATCGTAATGTATCCAATCCTCACAGCTTTCCATATGGTGAACCATAAGTTGGTTTAATGAATCTGTGATTGCCTTTCTCTCTGGAAATATCTTCATTGGTATCAAGTTTTAGGTAACACCCATAAGTGATATGATAGGATATGTGTCTTTCGCTTTCTCACTTACTACCAGTTGCAATGATTACCTCTAGACTCCTCTATGGTCCTGCAAATGGCATTGTTTCACTTTTTGCCTTGGCTAATATTCCATCTGTACACATACCAGTTCTTCTGTGTCCACTCATCTCTTGATGGACGTTTTGGTTGCTTCCATGTGTTGGCTATTGTAATACTTCCACAGTGCAGATTTGCCTTCCTGTGTCTTTCCAATTCTGTCTCCTGAGGATATAGCCCAGGATGGGGGCCTGCTGGATCATCTAGTAGCTCAAGGTTTACCTGTTAAAGGCACTTCCATTCTGTTCCGATTAGTGGCTCTTAGAATGTTATGTCCCACTTCCAATTGAGGGTATGCATTTCTCCAAAACCTCTTCAGCATTGACCACATGTTGTTTTGTTTGCTGATGGTTATTCTGAGTGTTGTGAGCTGATACTTCTTTGTGGTTGGGTTTGCATGTGTCTCATACTCCCTTGAAATTGAGCTTTCAGGCATGTCCTCTTAGTTTTCAAACTGTTATTACAGCTGACTTCTTCAAATTGTTTTCTTGAAGTATGTGCCACATTTTGCAATGTTTTGGCCTTTACCTGCATCAAGACATTTTTAAGGGCAGGTATCATTTGCAGCCCTGCAGTACTTGTGCACATGAAGTGCCCATTAGCACAGATTTCAAAGCTGCTGTTGCAGGTATCGGCCAGAGGATGGCAGCATTTCTACGTTCCCCACTCTGGCACCTAGGGAAACAGATCTTCCTGCCAGTGGTGCTCCTCAGTTATAAATTAGAGTGCAATGTGCCCTGATATACCCCCAAAAGCTTACGTCTCCTTACTTATGTTTGTTTTTTCAATTTAATTCATAGGTTTTAGTGGAGCAATATTCCATTCTGTACATGGACCACTTCTTCTCTGTGCATTCCTCTGTTGATAGACATTTTGGTAGCTTCTAAGTGTTGCCTAAGGTACATATTGCTGGAGTGCAGTGTTGCCAGCCTGTGACTTTTGATTCTCATTTTCTCTGGTGATAGGCCCAACAGGGTCTATGATTCATTGATTGGTAGCTGAATGTTTACCTTTTCAAAGCGCCTGCATTGTGTGTTCATTAGCGGCTCTTACCACATCCCAATTAACACCGAGGGTGCGTGTTTTCCCACAACCTCTTCAGCATTTATTGCTTGCAGACTGTTTGCTCATGACCATTCTGACTGGTGTGAGCTGATAGGTTTTTGGAATTTGGGTTTGCATGTCTTTACTAATTCCTAATATTCAGCATTTTCCCACACCTTTCTCTTTTATTTAGAGAAAAAAGTGTGAGTACAGTATACCTCTTGAAATTGTCTTCTTCGAAGGTTGCCCTCTTTTGAATTTTGTGGTCGTTTTTCGACCCCAGGATTTTTTTTGAGAGCAGGTGTCATTTACATGCCTGCAGTGATTGTGAATATTTAGTGACCATTAGCACTGGGTTTAAAGCGGGTGTTGTTGGAAATGGCCACAAGGCGGCAGCATTTCTCCATTCCCAAATCTGGTTACTAGGGCAGCAGAGCCTTTCTGGAAGTCCTGTTACTAGGTTGTCAATTAGAATGGAATGTGCCAGGAAAAAGCCCCTGAAGTTTATGTCTCATTACTTCTTGTCTGTTGTTTTAATTGCTTTAACCAGGGTAATGATTAGAATACAGTTTGTCCTAGGTGTACACAAACTGGTTCATTCGTACATCATATATATCTATTCATGTACAGATCCTTTTCCCGTGTAAAGGATTCCAGAGTGTTCTGCACACCTCCCTTGCTATGTGCTCAGGCTTTCTGATATATGTGCTCAATCTGCATTTCTATAGGTATGGTAAACCTAATCGTAATTTATCCATTGCCACCACCTTTCCTTTTAGATACGCATAGTTTGTTTTTGAAGTCTGCGTGTGTCTTTCTCTGTGGAAATATGTCCATTTTTGGTCAGTTGTTAGGTAACACCTGTAAGTGATATCATAGGATAAACGTCTTTTGCTTTCCAACTTACCTCATGTTCTGTGATTACCTCTAGGCTCATCTGTGGTACGTCAAAGAGCAGTGTTCCATTGTTTCCCATGGCTAATATTCCATTGTGTACGTGGACCACTTCTTCTTTACCCATTCATCTGTTGATGGGCATTTAGGTTGCTTCCATGTCTTGGCTATTGTGAATAAGGCTGCAGTGCAGCTTTGGCAGCGTCTGTCTTCTGGATTCTGGTCTTCTCAGGTGAGAGGCACAGCGGTGGGCCTGCTGCATCAAACGGTACCTCAATTTTTACTTTTAAACGCAGCTCCTTTCTGCTCTCATTATTGGCTGTTACCACTTTACATCTCACCAGCAGCTAGAGGGTACACAGTTCTCAAAAAACACTTCAGCATTTATTATTTATAGGCTTTTTGTTGATGGTCAGTCGACCTGTGTGAGTTGAAACCTTTTTGCAGATTAGATTTGCCTGAGTCTAATAATTCCTGAGGTTGAGCTTTTACCCATTTTCCTGTTTTTTTTTTTAAAGAGAGTCAGTCAAACTTACCTCTTCATAGTATCTTCTTGAAAATTTGGCCAGTTTTGAATTTTCTTGTCCATTCCCTACCTCAGCTCAATTGTTTAGGGCAGCTGTCCTTTACAGCCCTGAGTCCTTGGGAATGTTAAGAGACCATTAGCTGTGGGCTTAAAGCCGCTCTTGCGGGAAATGGCCACAAGGAGGCAGCATTTCCACATTTCCAACTCTGCGTTTTTGGGCAGCAGAGCCTTCCTGGAAATCGTGTTAGTAGGCTGCAAATTAGAGTGGAAAGTGCCAGGGCACATCCACAAGAGCTTTTATCTCCTTAATTCTTGTTTGTTTTTTCAATTTAATTTTTATTAATTATCTGAGCATATTTGATGAAACTATTTTGTTTCTCCTAGGTGTACAGAATCTGGTTCATGATATCAATGTATCTGTCTATTTATCTTTGGATCCCTTACCGTGTAGGTTATTACAGAGCGTTGAGTAGACCTGTCTTGGTATTCCATAGGTATTTTGTGATTATATATTTCATATGTATTAGTACATGTCTGTTAACCCCCATATCGTAATTCATACATTCCTTACACTTTTCCATTTGGTTAAATGTAAAGTTTTTCTCTTAATCCATGCTTTTCCTTCTCTTGGAAATAAGTTCATGAGTATCAATTTTTAGGTAACACCTATAAGTGATGGCATTGGATATCTGTCTTTCACTTTCTTTCTTACTTCAAGTTGGGTGATTATCTCTAGGTCCTTATATGGTGGTACAAACAGCACTGTTTCCCTGTTTTCCATGGCTAGTATTCCATTGTTTACATGGACCACTTCCTCTTTGTGCAGTTTTCTGTTGATGGACATTTTGGTGTCTTCCAAGTCTTGGCTATGTTAAATGTTCCTGCAGGGCTTCCCTGGTGGTGCAGTGGTTAAGAGTCCGCCTGCCTATGCAGGGGACACGGGTTCGTGCCCCGGTCCGGGAAGATCCCACATGCCGCCGAGTGGCTAGACCCGTGAGCCATGGCCGCTGAGCCTTACTGTCCAGAGCCAGTGCTCCGCAACGGGTGAGGCCACAACAGTGAGAGGCCCACTTACCGCCACAAAAAATGTCCCTGCATTGCAGGATTGCCAGCCTGTGTCTTCTCCATTTTGTTCTGCTCAGCTGATAGTCTCATCAAGGATGTAGCAGATCACATGGTAGCTCAATTTTTACCCTTAAATGCACCTCCATTATGTTCTCACTACTGGCTGTTACCAGTTTATATCCCCCCAGCAGCTAGAGGGTACACAGTTCTCTGAAACCCCTTCATTTATTCTTTGTAGACTTTTTGCTGAAGAACATTCTGATGGCTGTGAGGTGAACGTTTCTGTAATTGGATCTGCACGGCTTTGTTAATTGCTGATGCTGCACATTTTTCTATTCCCTTTTATTTTAAAGACAAGAAAGGAAAAGACAAAATGTGCTTAAGATATGCCTTTTGAAATGGTCTTCTTGAAATGTTGACGTCTTTTGAATTTTCTGATCGATTTATGACCACAGGATTTTTTTTTTGATGACAGGTGTCATTTAGAGGCCTGCCATTATTTTGAATATTAAGTCACCATTACCACTGTTGTATGAAATGGCCAGAAGGCGGCAGCACTTCTCCTTAACAAATCTGCTTACTAGGGCAACAGAGTCTTGATGGAAATTGTGTTGTAGGTTGTAAATTAGAATGGAATGTGTAAGGAAAAGTCCCTTAATATTATGTCTCATTACTTCTTGTTCGTTTTTTAAATTTAATTTTTATTCTTTATCACAGCAAATTAGATTACAATGTTTTGTTTGCTGTAGGTGTGCAAGATGTGGTTCTTTTACACATATACTTATATCTATTCTTCTTCAGATCCTTTTCCCATGTAGGTTAGGACACAACGTTGTGTAGTCTTCCCTTGGTATGCCGTAGGTGTTTGGTGATTTATATATTTCACATGTGTTTTTATATCTCTGTTAACCCCAATATCGTAATGTATCCAATCCTCACAGCTTTCCATATGGTGAACCATAAGTTGGTTTAATGAATCTGTGATTGCCTTTCTCTCTGGAAATATCTTCATTGGTATCAAGTTTTAGGTAACACCCATAAGTGATATGATAGGATATGTGTCTTTCGCTTTCTCACTTACTACCAGTTGCAATGATTACCTCTAGACTCCTCTATGGTCCTGCAAATGGCATTGTTTCACTTTTTGCCTTGGCTAATATTCCATCTGTACTCATACCAGTTCTTCTGTGTCCACTCATCTCTTGATGGACGTTTCGGTTGCTTCCATGTGTTGGCTATTGTAATACTTCCACAGTGCAGATTTGCCTTCCTGTGTCTTTCCAATTGCATCTTCTGAGGATATAGCCCAGGATGGGGGCCTGCTGGATCATCTAGTAGCTCAAGGTTTACCTGTTAAAGGCACTTCCATTCTGTTCCGATTAGGGGCTCTTAGAATGTTGCGTCCCACTTCCAATTGAGGGTATGCATTTCTCCAAAACCTCTTCAGCATTGATCACTTGTAGTTTTTTTTTTTTTTTGCTGATGGTTATTCTGAGTGTTGTAATCTGGTACTTCTTTGTGGTTGAGTTTGCCTGTGTCTCATACTCCCTTGAAATTGAGCTTTCAGGCATGTCCTTTGAGTTTTAAACTGTTATTACAGCTGACTTCTTCAAATTGTTTTCTTGAAGTATGTGCCACATTTTGCAATGTTTTGGCCTTTACCTGCATCAAGACATTTTTAAGGGCAGGTATCATTTGCAGCCCTGCAGTACTTGTGCACATGAAGTGCCCATTAGCACAGATTTCAAAGCTGCTGTTCCAGGTATTGGCCAGAGATTGGCAGCATTTCTACGTTTCCCACTCTGGCACCTAGGGAAACAGATCTTCCTGCCAGTGGTGCTCCTCAGTTATAAATTAGAGTGCAATGTGCCCTGATATACCCTCAAAAGCTTACGTCTCCTTTCTTATGTTTGTTTTTTCAATTTAATTCATAGGTTTTAGTGGAGCAATATTCCATTCTGTACATGGACCACTTCTTCTCTGTGCATTCCTCTGTTGATAGACATTTTGGTAGCTTCTAAGTGTTGCCTAAGGTACATATTGCTGGAGTGCAGTGTTGCCAGCCTGTGACTTTTGATTCTCATTTTCTCAGGTGATAGGCCCAACAGGGTCTATGATTCATTGATTGGTAGCTGAATGTTTACCTTTTCAAAGCGCCTGCATTGTGTGTTCATTAGCGGCTCTTACCACGTCCCAATTAACACCGAGGGTGCGTGTTTTCCCACAACCTCTTCAGCATTTATTGCTTGCAGACTGTTTGCTCATGACCATTCTGACTGGTGTGAGCTGATAGGTTTTTGGAATTTGGGTTTGCATGTCTTTACTAATTCCTAATATTCAGCATTTTCCCACACCTTTCTCTTTTATTTAGAGAAAAAAGTGTGAGTACAGTATACCTCTTGAAATTGTCTTCTTCGAAGGTTGCCCTCTTTTGAATTTTGTGGTCGTTTTTCGACCCCAGGATTTTTTTTGAGAGCAGGTGTCATTTACATGCCTGCAGTGATTGTGAATATTTAGTGACCATTAGCACTGGGTTTAAAGCGGGTGTTGTTGGAAATGGCCACAAGGCGGCAGCATTTCTCCATTCCCAAATCTGGGTTACTAGGGCAGCAGAGCCTTTCTGGAAGTCCTGTTACTAGGTTGTCAATTAGAATGGAATGTGCCAGGAAAAAGCCCCTGAAGTTTATGTCTCATTACTTCTTGTTTGTTGTTTTAATTGCTTTAACCAGGGTAATGATTAGAATACAGTTTGTCCTAGGTGTACACAAACTGGTTCATTCGTACATCATATATATCTATTCATGTACAGATCCTTTTCCCGTGTAAAGGATTCCAGAGTGTTCTGCACACCTCCCTTGCTATGTGCTCAGGCTTTCTGATATATGTGCTCAATCTGCATTTCTATAGGTATGGTAAACCTAATCGTAATTTATCCATTGCCACCACCTTTCCTTTTAGATACGCATAGTTTGTTTTTGAAGTCTGCGTGTGTCTTTCTCTGTGGAAATATGTCCATTTTTGGTCAGTTGTTAGGTAACACCTGTAAGTGATATCATAGGATAAACGTCTTTTGCTTTCCAACTTACCTCATGTTCTGTGATTACCTCTAGGCTCATCTGTGGTACGTCAAAGAGCAGTGTTCCATTGTTTCCCATGGCTAATATTCCATTGTGTACGTGGACCACTTCTTCTTTACCCATTCATCTGTTGATGGGCATTTAGGTTGCTTCCATGTCTTGGCTATTGTGAATAAGGCTGCAGTGCAGCTTTGGCAGCGTCTGTCTTCTGGATTCTGGTCTTCTCAGGTGAGAGGCACAGCGGTGGGCCTGCTGCATCAAACGGTACCTCAATTTTTACTTTTAAACGCAGCTCCTTTCTGCTCTCATTATTGGCTGTTACCACTTTACATCTCACCAGCAGCTAGAGGGTACACAGTTCTCAAAAAACACTTCAGCATTTATTATTTATAGGCTTTTTGTTGATGGTCAGTCGACCTGTGTGAGTTGAAACCTTTTTGCAGATTAGATTTGCCTGAGTCTAATAATTCCTGAGGTTGAGCTTTTACCCATTTTCCTGTTTTTTTTTTTAAAGAGAGTCAGTCAAACTTACCTCTTCATAGTATCTTCTTGAAAATTTGGCCAGTTTTGAATTTTCTTGTCCATTCCCTACCTCAGCTCAATTGTTTAGGGCAGCTGTCCTTTACAGCCCTGAGTCCTTGGGAATGTTAAGAGACCATTAGCTGTGGGCTTAAAGCCGCTCTTGCGGGAAATGGCCACAAGGAGGCAGCATTTCCACATTTCCAACTCTGCGTTTTTGGGCAGCAGAGCCTTCCTGGAAATCGTGTTAGTAGGCTGCAAATTAGAGTGGAAAGTGCCAGGGCACATCCACAAGAGCTTTTATCTCCTTAATTCTTGTTTGATTTTTCAATTTAATTTTTATTAATTATCTGAGCATATTTGATGAAACTATTTTGTTTCTCCTAGGTGTAGAGAATCTGGTTCATGATATCAATGTATCTGTCTATTTATCTTTGGATCCTTTACCGTGTAGGTTATTACAGAGCGTTGAGTAGACCTGTCTTGGTATTCCATAGGTATTTTGTGATTATATATTTCATATGTATTAGTACATGTCTGTTAACCCCCATATCGTAATTCATACATTCCTTACACTTTTCCATTTGGTTAAATGTAAAGTTTTTCTCTTAATCCATGCTTTTCCTTCTCTTGGAAATAAGTTCATGAGTATCAATTTTTAGGTAACACCTATAAGTGATGGCATTGGATATCTGTCTTTCTTTCTTACTTCAAGTTGGGTGATTATCTCTAGGTCCTTATATGGTGGTACAAACAGCACTGTTTCCCTGTTTTCCATGGCTAGTATTCCATTGTTCACATGGACCACTTCCTCTTTGTGCATTTTTCTGTTGATGGACATTTTGGTGTCTTCCAAGTCTTGGCTATGTTAAATGTTCCTGCAGGGCTTCCCTGGTGGTGCAGTGGTTAAGAGTCCGCCTGCCTATGCAGGGGACACGGGTTCGTGCCCCCGTCCGGGAAGATCCCACATGCCGCCGAGTGGCTAGACCCGTGAGCCATGGCCGCTGAGCCTTACTGTCCAGAGCCAGTGCTCCGCAACGGGTGAGGCCACAACAGTGAGAGGCCCACTTACCGCAAAAAAAAGTCCCTGCATTGCAGGATTGCCAGCCTGTGTCTTCTCCATTTTGTTCTGCTCAGCTGATAGTCTCATCAAGGATGTAGCAGATCACATGGTAGCTCAATTTTTACCCTTAAATGCACCTCCATTATGTTCTCACTACTGGCTGTTACCAGTTTATATCCCCCCAGCAGCTAGAGGGTACACAGTTCTCTGAAACCCCTTCATTTATTCTTTGTAGACTTTTTGCTGAAGAACATTCTGATGGCTGTGAGGTGAACGTTTCTGTAATTGGATCTGCACGGCTTTGTTAATTGCTGATGCTGCACATTTTTCTATTCCCTTTTATTTTAAAGACAAGAAAGGAAAAGACAAAATGTGCTTAAGATATGCCTTTTGAAATGGTCTTCTTGAAATGTTGACGTCTTTTGAATTTTCTGATCGATTTATGACCACAGGATTTTTTTTTTGATGACAGGTGTCATTTAGAGGCCTGCCATTATTTTGAATACTAAGTCACCATTACCACTGTTGTGTGAAACGACCAGAAGGCGGCAGCACTTCTCCTTACCAAATCTGCTTACTAGGGCAACAGAGTCTTGATGGAAATTGTGTTGTAGGTTGTAAATTAGAACGGAATGTGCCAGGAAAAGTCCCTTAAGATTATGTCTTATTACTTCTTGCTCATTTTTTAAATTTAATTTTTATTCTTTATCGCAGCAAATTAGATTACAATGTTTTGTTTGCTGTAGGTGTGCAAGATGTGGTTCTTTTACACATATACATATATCTATTCTTCTTCAGATCCTTTTCCCATGTAGGTTAGGACACAACGTTGTGTAGTCTTCCCTTGGTATGCCGTAGGTGTTTGGTGATTTATATATTTCACATGTGTTTTTATATCTCTGTTAACCCCAATATCGTAATGTATCCAATCCTCACAGCTTTCCATATGGTGAACCACAAGTTGGTTTAATGAATCTGTGATTGCCTTTCTCTCTGGAAATATCTTCATTGGTATCAAGTTTTAGGTAACACCCATAAGTGATATGATAGGATATGTGTCTTTCGCTTTCTCACTTACTACCAGTTGCAATGATTACCTCTAGACTCCTCTATGGTCCTGCAAATGGCATTGTTTCACTTTTTGCCTTGGCTAATATTCCATCTGTACACATACCAGTTCTTCTGTGTCCACTCATCTCTTGATGGACGTTTTGGTTGCTTCCATGTGTTGGCTATTGTAATACTTCCACAGTGCAGATTTGCCTTCCTGTGTCTTTCCAATTCTGTCTTCTGAGGATATAGCCCAGGATGGGGGCCTGCTGGATCATCTAGTAGCTCAAGGTTTACCTGTTAAAGGCACTTCCATTCTGTTCCGATTAGTGGCTCTTAGAATGTTATGTCCCACTTCCAGTTGAGGGTATGCATTTCTCCAAAACCTCTTCAGCATTGACCACATGTTGTTTTGTTTGCTGATGGTTATTCTGAGTGTTGTGAGCTGATACTTCTTTGTGGTTGGGTTTGCATGTGTCTCATACTCCCTTGAAATTGAGCTTTCAGGCATGTCCTCTTAGTTTTCAAACTGTTATTACAGCTGACTTCTTCAAATTGTTTTCTTGAAGTATGTGCCACATTTTGCAATGTTTTGGCCTTTACCTGCATCAAGACATTTTTAAGGGCAGGTATCATTTGCAGCCCTGCAGTACTTGTGCACATGAAGTGCCCATTAGCACAGATTTCAAAGCTGCTGTTGCAGGTATCGGCCAGAGGATGGCAGCATTTCTACGTTCCCCACTCTGGCACCTAGGGAAACAGATCTTCCTGCCAGTGGTGCTCCTCAGTTATAAATTAGAGTGCAATGTGCCCTGATATACCCCCAAAAGCTTACGTCTCCTTACTTATGTTTGTTTTTTCAATTTAATTCATAGGTTTTAGTGGAGCAATATTCCATTCTGTACATGGACCACTTCTTCTCTGTGCATTCCTCTGTTGATAGACATTTTGGTAGCTTCTAAGTGTTGCCTAAGGTACATATTGCTGGAGTGCAGTGTTGCCAGCCTGTGACTTTTGATTCTCATTTTCTCTGGTGATAGGCCCAACAGGGTCTATGATTCATTGATTGGTAGCTGAATGTTTACCTTTTCAAAGCGCCTGCATTGTGTGTTCATTAGCGGCTCTTACCACGTCCCAATTAACACCGAGGGTGCGTGTTTTCCCACAACCTCTTCAGCATTTATTGCTTGCAGACTGTTTGCTCATGACCATTCTGACTGGTGTGAGCTGATAGGTTTTTGGAATTTGGGTTTGCATGTCTTTACTAATTCCTAATATTCAGCATTTTCCCACACCTTTCTCTTTTATTTAGAGAAAAAAGTGTGAGTACAGTATACCTCTTGAAATTGTCTTCTTCGAAGGTTGCCCTCTTTTGAATTTTGGGGTCGTTTTTCGACGCCAGGATTTTTTTTGAGAGCAGGTGTCATTTACATGCCTGCAGTGATTGTGAATATTTAGTGACCATTAGCACTGGGTTTAAAGCGGGTGTTGTTGGAAATGGCCACAAGGCGGCAGCATTTCTCCATTCCCAAATCTGGTTACTAGGGCAGCAGAGCCTTTCTGGAAGTCCTGTTACTAGGTTGTCAATTAGAATGGAATGTGCCAGGAAAAAGCCCCTGAAGTTTATGTCTCATTACTTCTTGTTTGTTGTTTTAATTGCTTTAACCAGGGTAATGATTAGAATACAGTTTGTCCTAGGTGTACACAAACTGGTTCATTCGTACATCATATATATCTATTCATGTACAGATCCTTTTCCCGTGTAAAGGATTCCAGAGTGTTCTGCACACCTCCCTTGCTATGTGCTCAGGCTTTCTGATATATGTGCTCAATCTGCATTTCTATAGGTATGGTAAACCTAATCGTAATTTATCCATTGCCACCACCTTTCCTTTTAGATACGCATAGTTTGTTTTTGAAGTCTGCGTGTGTCTTTCTCTGTGGAAATATGTCCATTTTTGGTCAGTTGTTAGGTAACACCTGTAAGTGATATCATAGGATAAACGTCTTTTGCTTTCCAACTTACCTCATGTTCTGTGATTACCTCTAGGCTCATCTGTGGTACGTCAAAGAGCAGTGTTCCATTGTTTCCCATGGCTAATATTCCATTGTGTACGTGGACCACTTCTTCTTTACCCATTCATCTGTTGATGGGCATTTAGGTTGCTTCCATGTCTTGGCTATTGTGAATAAGGCTGCAGTGCAGCTTTGGCAGCGTCTGTCTTCTGGATTCTGGTCTTCTCAGGTGAGAGGCACAGCGGTGGGCCTGCTGCATCAAACGGTACCTCAATTTTTACTTTTAAACGCAGCTCCTTTCTGCTCTCATTATTGGCTGTTACCACTTTACATCTCACCAGCAGCTAGAGGGTACACAGTTCTCAAAAAACACTTCAGCATTTATTATTTATAGGCTTTTTGTTGATGGTCAGTCGACCTGTGTGAGTTGAAACCTTTTTGCAGATTAGATTTGCCTGAGTCTAATAATTCCTGAGGTTGAGCTTTTACCCATTTTCCTGTTTTTTTTTTTAAAGAGAGTCAGTCAAACTTACCTCTTCATAGTATCTTCTTGAAAATTTGGCCAGTTTTGAATTTTCTTGTCCATTCCCTACCTCAGCTCAATTGTTTAGGGCAGCTGTCCTTTACAGCCCTGAGTCCTTGGGAATGTTAAGAGACCATTAGCTGTGGGCTTAAAGCCGCTCTTGCGGGAAATGGCCACAAGGAGGCAGCATTTCCACATTTCCAACTCTGCGTTTTTGGGCAGCAGAGCCTTCCTGGAAATCGTGTTAGTAGGCTGCAAATTAGAGTGGAAAGTGCCAGGGCACATCCACAAGAGCTTTTATCTCCTTAATTCTTGTTTGATTTTTCAATTTAATTTTTATTAATTATCTGAGCATATTTGATGAAACTATTTTGTTTCTCCTAGGTGTAGAGAATCTGGTTCATGATATCAATGTATCTGTCTATTTATCTTTGGATCCTTTACCGTGTAGGTTATTACAGAGCGTTGAGTAGACCTGTCTTGGTATTCCATAGGTATTTTGTGATTATATATTTCATATGTATTAGTACATGTCTGTTAACCCCCATATCGTAATTCATACATTCCTTACACTTTTCCATTTGGTTAAATGTAAAGTTTTTCTCTTAATCCATGCTTTTCCTTCTCTTGGAAATAAGTTCATGAGTATCAATTTTTAGGTAACACCTATAAGTGATGGCATTGGATATCTGTCTTTCACTTTCTTTCTTACTTCAAGTTGGGTGATTATCTCTAGGTCCTTATATGGTGGTACAAACAGCACTGTTTCCCTGTTTTCCATGGCTAGTATTCCATTGTTCACATGGACCACTTCCTCTTTGTGCATTTTTCTGTTGATGGACATTTTGGTGTCTTCCAAGTCTTGGCTATGTTAAATGTTCCTGCAGGGCTTCCCTGGTGGTGCAGTGGTTAAGAGTCCGCCTGCCTATGCAGGGGACACGGGTTCGTGCCCCCGTCCGGGAAGATCCCACATGCCGCCGAGTGGCTAGACCCGTGAGCCATGGCCGCTGAGCCTTACTGTCCAGAGCCAGTGCTCCGCAACGGGTGAGGCCACAACAGTGAGAGGCCCACTTACCGCAAAAAAAAGTCCCTGCATTGCAGGATTGCCAGCCTGTGTCTTCTCCATTTTGTTCTGCTCAGCTGATAGTCTCATCAAGGATGTAGCAGATCACATGGTAGCTCAATTTTTACCCTTAAATGCACCTCCATTATGTTCTCACTACTGGCTGTTACCAGTTTATATCCCCCCAGCAGCTAGAGGGTACACAGTTCTCTGAAACCCCTTCATTTATTCTTTGTAGACTTTTTGCTGAAGAACATTCTGATGGCTGTGAGGTGAACGTTTCTCTAATTGGATCTGCACGGCTTTGTTAATTGCTGATGCTGCACATTTTTCTATTCCCTTTTATTTTAAAGACAAGAAAGGAAAAGACAAAATGTGCTTAAGATATGCCTTTTGAAATGGTCTTCTTGAAATGTTGACGTCTTTTGAATTTTCTGATCGATTTATGACCACAGGATTTTTTTTTTGATGACAGGTGTCATTTAGAGGTCTGCCATTATTTTGAATATTAAGTCACCATTACCACTGTTGTGTGAAACGACCAGAAGGCGGCAGCACTTCTCCTTACCAAATCTGCTTACTAGGGCAACAGAGTCTTGATGGAAATTGTGTTGTAGGTTGTAAATTAGAACGGAATGTGCCAGGAAAAGTCCCTTAAGATTATGTCTCATTACTTCTTGTTCGTTTTTTAAATTTAATTTTTATTCTTTATCGCAGCAAATTAGATTACAATGTTTTGTTTGCTGTAGGTGTGCAAGATGTGGTTCTTTTACACATATACATATATCTATTCTTCTTCAGATCCTTTTCCCATGTAGGTTAGGACACAACGTTGTGTAGTCTTCCCTTGGTATGCTGTAGGTGTTTGGTGATTTATATATTTCACATGTGTTTTTATATCTCTGTTAACCCCAATATCGTAATGTATCCAATCCTCACAGCTTTCCATATGGTGAACCACAAGTTGGTTTAATGAATCTGTGATTGCCTTTCTCTCTGGAAATATCTTCATTGGTATCAAGTTTTAGGTAACACCCATAAGTGATATGATAGGATATGTGTCTTTCGCTTTCTCACTTACTACCAGTTGCAATGATTACCTCTAGACTCCTCTATGGTCCTGCAAATGGCATTGTTTCACTTTTTGCCTTGGCTAATATTCCATCTGTACACATACCAGTTCTTCTGTGTCCACTCATCTCTTGATGGACGTTTTGGTTGCTTCCATGTGTTGGCTATTGTAATACTTCCACAGTGCAGATTTGCCTTCCTGTGTCTTTCCAATTCTGTCTCCTGAGGATATAGCCCAGGATGGGGGCCTGCTGGATCATCTAGTAGCTCAAGGTTTACCTGTTAAAGGCACTTCCATTCTGTTCCGATTAGTGGCTCTTAGAATGTTATGTCCCACTTCCAATTGAGGGTATGCATTTCTCCAAAACCTCTTCAGCATTGACCACATGTTGTTTTGTTTGCTGATGGTTATTCTGAGTGTTGTGAGCTGATACTTCTTTGTGGTTGGGTTTGCATGTGTCTCATACTCCCTTGAAATTGGGCTTTCAGGCATGTCCTCTTAGTTTTCAAACTGTTATTACAGCTGACTTCTTCAAATTGTTTTCTTGAAGTATGTGCCACATTTTGCAATGTTTTGGCCTTTACCTGCATCAAGACATTTTTAAGGGCAGGTATCATTTGCAGCCCTGCAGTACTTGTGCACATGAAGTGCCCATTAGCACAGATTTCAAAGCTGCTGTTGCAGGTATCGGCCAGAGGATGGCAGCATTTCTACGTTCCCCACTCTGGCACCTAGGGAAACAGATCTTCCTGCCAGTGGTGCTCCTCAGTTATAAATTAGAGTGTAATGTGCCCTGATATACCCCCAAAAGCTTACGTCTCCTTACTTATGTTTGTTTTTTCAATTTAATTCATAGGTTTTAGTGGAGCAATATTCCATTCTGTACATGGACCACTTCTTCTCTGTGCATTCCTCTGTTGATAGACATTTTGGTAGCTTCTAAGTGTTGCCTAAGGTACATATTGCTGGAGTGCAGTGTTGCCAGCCTGTGACTTTTGATTCTCATTTTCTCTGGTGATAGGCCCAACAGGGTCTATGATTCATTGATTGGTAGCTGAATGTTTACCTTTTCAAAGCGCCTGCATTGTGTGTTCATTAGCGGCTCTTACCACATCCCAATTAACACCGAGGGTGCGTGTTTTCCCACAACCTCTTCAGCATTTATTGCTTGCAGACTGTTTGCTCATGACCATTCTGACTGGTGTGAGCTGATAGGTTTTTGGAATTTGGGTTTGCATGTCTTTACTAATTCCTAATATTCAGCATTTTCCCACACCTTTCTCTTTTATTTAGAGAAAAAAGTGTGAGTACAGTATACCTCTTGAAATTGTCTTCTTCGAAGGTTGCCCTCTTTTGAATTTTGTGGTCGTTTTTCGACCCCAGGATTTTTTTTGAGAGCAGGTGTCATTTACATGCCTGCAGTGATTGTGAATATTCAGTGACCATTAGCACTGGGTTTAAAGCGGGTGTTGTTGGAAATGGCCACAAGGCGGCAGCATTTCTCCATTCCCAAATCTGGTTACTAGGGCAGCAGAGCCTTTCTGGAAGTCCTGTTACTAGGTTGTCAATTAGAATGGAATGTGCCAGGAAAAAGCCCCTGAAGTTTATGTCTCATTACTTCTTGTTTGTTGTTTTAATTGCTTTAACCAGGGTAATGATTAGAATACAGTTTGTCCTAGGTGTACACAAACTGGTTCATTCGTACATCATATATATCTATTCATGTACAGATCCTTTTCCCGTGTAAAGGATTCCAGAGTGTTCTGCACACCTCCCTTGCTATGTGCTCAGGCTTTCTGATATATGTGCTCAATCTGCATTTCTATAGGTATGGTACACCTAATCGTAATTTATCCATTGCCACCACCTTTCCTTTTAGATACGCATAGTTTGTTTTTGAAGTCTGCGTGTGTCTTTCTCTGTGGAAATATGTCCATTTTTGGTCAGTTGTTAGGTAACACCTGTAAGTGATATCATAGGATAAACGTCTTTTGCTTTCCAACTTACCTCATGTTCTGTGATTACCTCTAGGCTCATCTGTGGTACGTCAAAGAGCAATGTTCCATTGTTTCCCATGGCTAATATTCCATTGTGTACGTGGACCACTTCTTCTTTACCCATTCATCTGTTGATGGGCATTTAGGTTGCTTCCATGTCTTGGCTATTGTGAATAAGGCTGCAGTGCAGCTTTGGCAGCGTCTGTCTTCTGGATTCTGGTCTTCTCAGGTGAGAGGCACAGCGGTGGGCCTGCTGCATCAAACGGTACCTCAATTTTTACTTTTAAACGCAGCTCCTTTCTGCTCTCATTATTGGCTGTTACCACTTTACATCTCACCAGCAGCTAGAGGGTACACAGTTCTCAAAAAACACTTCAGCATTTATTATTTATAGGCTTTTTGTTGATGGTCAGTCGACCTGTGTGAGTTGAAACCTTTTTGCAGATTAGATTTGCCTGAGTCTAATAATTCCTGAGGTTGAGCTTTTACCCATTTTCCTGTTTTTTTTTTTAAAGAGAGTCAGTCAAACTTACCTCTTCATAGTATCTTCTTGAAAATTTGGCCAGTTTTGAATTTTCTTGTCCATTCCCTACCTCAGCTCAATTGTTTAGGGCAGCTGTCCTTTACAGCCCTGAGTCCTTGGGAATGTTAAGAGACCATTAGCTGTGGGCTTAAAGCCGCTCTTGCGGGAAATGGCCACAAGGAGGCAGCATTTCCACATTTCCAACTCTGCGTTTTTGGGCAGCAGAGCCTTCTGGAAATCGTGTTAGTAGGCTGCAAATTAGAGTGGAAAGTGCCAGGGCACATCCACAAGAGCTTTTATCTCCTTAATTCTTGTTTGTTTTTTCAATTTAATTTTTATTAATTATCTGAGCAAATTTGATGAAACTATTTTGTTTCTCCTAGGTGTACAGAATCTGGTTCATTATATCAATGTATCTGTCTATTTATCTTTGGATCCCTTACCGTGTAGGTTATTACAGAGCGTTGAGTAGACCTGTCTTGGTATTCCATAGGTATTTTGTGATTATATATTTCATATGTATTAGTACATGTCTGTTAACCCCCATATCGTAATTCATACATTCCTTACACTTTTCCATTTGGTTAAATGTAAAGTTTTTCTCTTAATCCATGCTTTTCCTTCTCTTGGAAATAAGTTCATGAGTATCAATTTTTAGGTAACACCTATAAGTGATGGCATTGGATATCTGTCTTTCTTTCTTACTTCAAGTTGGGTGATTATCTCTAGGTCCTTATATGGTGGTACAAACAGCACTGTTTCCCTGTTTTCCATGGCTAGTATTCCATTGTTTACATGGACCACTTCCTCTTTGTGCATTTTTCTGTTGATGGACATTTTGGTGTCTTCCAAGTCTTGGCTATGTTAAATGTTCCTGCAGGGCTTCCCTGGTGGTGCAGTGGTTAAGAGTCCGCCTGCCTATGCAGGGGACACGGGTTCGTGCCCCCGTCCGGGAAGATCCCACATGCCGCCGAGTGGCTAGACCCGTGAGCCATGGCCGCTGAGCCTTACTGTCCAGAGCCAGTGCTCCGCAACGGGTGAGGCCACAACAGTGAGAGGCCCACTTACCGCAAAAAAAAGTCCCTGCATTGCAGGATTGCCAGCCTGTGTCTTCTCCATTTTGTTCTGCTCAGCTGATAGTCTCATCAAGGATGTAGCAGATCACATGGTAGCTCAATTTTTACCCTTAAATGCACCTCCATTATGTTCTCACTACTGGCTGTTACCAGTTTATATCCCCCCAGCAGCTAGAGGGTACACAGTTCTCTGAAACCCCTTCATTTATTCTTTGTAGACTTTTTGCTGAAGAACATTCTGATGGCTGTGAGGTGAACGTTTCTGTAATTGGATCTGCACGGCTTTGTTAATTGCTGATGCTGCACATTTTTCTATTCCCTTTTATTTTAAAGACAAGAAAGGAAAAGACAAAATGTGCTTAAGATATGCCTTTTGAAATGGTCTTCTTGAAATGTTGACGTCTTTTGAATTTTCTGATCGATTTATGACCACAGGATTTTTTTTTTTGATTACAGGTGTCATTTAGAGGCCTGCCATTATTTTGAATACTAAGTCACCATTACCACTGTTGTGTGAAACGACCAGAAGGCGGCAGCACTTCTCCTTACCAAATCTGCTTACTAGGGCAACAGAGTCTTGATGGAAATTGTGTTGTAGGTTGTAAATTAGAACGGAATGTGCCAGGAAAAGTCCCTTAAGATTATGTCTTATTACTTCTTGCTCATTTTTTAAATTTAATTTTTATTCTTTATCGCAGCAAATTAGATTACAATGTTTTGTTTGCTGTAGGTGTGCAAGATGTGGTTCTTTTACACATATACATATATCTATTCTTCTTCAGATCCTTTTCCCATGTAGGTTAGGACACAACGTTGTGTAGTCTTCCCTTGGTATGCCGTAGGTGTTTGGTGATTTATATATTTCACATGTGTTTTTATATCTCTGTTAACCCCAATATCGTAATGTATCCAATCCTCACAGCTTTCCATATGGTGAACCACAAGTTGGTTTAATGAATCTGTGATTGCCTTTCTCTCTGGAAATATCTTCATTGGTATCAAGTTTTAGGTAACACCCATAAGTGATATGATAGGATATGTGTCTTTCGCTTTCTCACTTACTACCAGTTGCAATGATTACCTCTAGACTCCTCTATGGTCCTGCAAATGGCATTGTTTCACTTTTTGCCTTGGCTAATATTCCATCTGTACACATACCAGTTCTTCTGTGTCCACTCATCTCTTGATGGACGTTTTGGTTGCTTCCATGTGTTGGCTATTGTAATACTTCCACAGTGCAGATTTGCCTTCCTGTGTCTTTCCAATTCTGTCTTCTGAGGATATAGCCCAGGATGGGGGCCTGCTGGATCATCTAGTAGCTCAAGGTTTACCTGTTAAAGGCACTTCCATTCTGTTCCGATTAGTGGCTCTTAGAATGTTATGTCCCACTTCCAGTTGAGGGTATGCATTTCTCCAAAACCTCTTCAGCATTGACCACATGTTGTTTTGTTTGCTGATGGTTATTCTGAGTGTTGTGAGCTGATACTTCTTTGTGGTTGGGTTTGCATGTGTCTCATACTCCCTTGAAATTGAGCTTTCAGGCATGTCCTCTTAGTTTTCAAACTGTTATTACAGCTGACTTCTTCAAATTGTTTTCTTGAAGTATGTGCCACATTTTGCAATGTTTTGGCCTTTACCTGCATCAAGACATTTTTAAGGGCAGGTATCATTTGCAGCCCTGCAGTACTTGTGCACATGAAGTGCCCATTAGCACAGATTTCAAAGCTGCTGTTGCAGGTATCGGCCAGAGGATGGCAGCATTTCTACGTTCCCCACTCTGGCACCTAGGGAAACAGATCTTCCTGCCAGTGGTGCTCCTCAGTTATAAATTAGAGTGCAATGTGCCCTGATATACCCCCAAAAGCTTACGTCTCCTTACTTATGTTTGTTTTTTCAATTTAATTCATAGGTTTTAGTGGAGCAATATTCCATTCTGTACATGGACCACTTCTTCTCTGTGCATTCCTCTGTTGATAGACATTTTGGTAGCTTCTAAGTGTTGCCTAAGGTACATATTGCTGGAGTGCAGTGTTGCCAGCCTGTGACTTTTGATTCTCATTTTCTCTGGTGATAGGCCCAACAGGGTCTATGATTCATTGATTGGTAGCTGAATGTTTACCTTTTCAAAGCGCCTGCATTGTGTGTTCATTAGCGGCTCTTACCACATCCCAATTAACACCGAGGGTGCGTGTTTTCCCACAACCTCTTCAGCATTTATTGCTTGCAGACTGTTTGCTCATGACCATTCTGACTGGTGTGAGCTGATAGGTTTTTGGAATTTGGGTTTGCATGTCTTTACTAATTCCTAATATTCAGCATTTTCCCACACCTTTCTCTTTTATTTAGAGAAAAAAGTGTGAGTACAGTATACCTCTTGAAATTGTCTTCTTCGAAGGTTGCCCTCTTTTGAATTTTGTGGTCGTTTTTCGACCCCAGGATTTTTTTTGAGAGCAGGTGTCATTTACATGCCTGCAGTGATTGTGAATATTCAGTGACCATTAGCACTGGGTTTAAAGCGGGTGTTGTTGGAAATGGCCACAAGGCGGCAGCATTTCTCCATTCCCAAATCTGGTTACTAGGGCAGCAGAGCCTTTCTGGAAGTCCTGTTACTAGGTTGTCAATTAGAATGGAATGTGCCAGGAAAAAGCCCCTGAAGTTTATGTCTCATTACTTCTTGTTTGTTGTTTTAATTGCTTTAACCAGGGTAATGATTAGAATACAGTTTGTCCTAGGTGTACACAAACTGGTTCATTCGTACATCATATATATCTATTCATGTACAGATCCTTTTCCCGTGTAAAGGATTCCAGAGTGTTCTGCACACCTCCCTTGCTATGTGCTCAGGCTTTCTGATATATGTGCTCAATCTGCATTTCTATAGGTATGGTACACCTAATCGTAATTTATCCATTGCCACCACCTTTCCTTTTAGATACGCATAGTTTGTTTTTGAAGTCTGCGTGTGTCTTTCTCTGTGGAAATATGTCCATTTTTGGTCAGTTGTTAGGTAACACCTGTAAGTGATATCATAGGATAAACGTCTTTTGCTTTCCAACTTACCTCATGTTCTGTGATTACCTCTAGGCTCATCTGTGGTACGTCAAAGAGCAGTGTTCCATTGTTTCCCATGGCTAATATTCCATTGTGTACGTGGACCACTTCTTCTTTACCCATTCATCTGTTGATGGGCATTTAGGTTGCTTCCATGTCTTGGCTATTGTGAATAAGGCTGCAGTGCAGCTTTGGCAGCGTCTGTCTTCTGGATTCTGGTCTTCTCAGGTGAGAGGCACAGCGGTGGGCCTGCTGCATCAAACGGTACCTCAATTTTTACTTTTAAACGCAGCTCCTTTCTGCTCTCATTATTGGCTGTTACCACTTTACATCTCACCAGCAGCTAGAGGGTACACAGTTCTCAAAAAACACTTCAGCATTTATTATTTATAGGTTTTTTGTTGATGGTCAGTCGACCTGTGTGAGTTGAAACCTTTTTGCAGATTAGATTTGCCTGAGTCTAATAATTCCTGAGGTTGAGCTTTTACCCATTTTCCTGTTTTTTTTTAAAGAGAGTCAGTCAAACTTACCTCTTCATAGTATCTTCTTGAAAATTTGGCCAGTTTTGAATTCTCTTGTCCATTCCCTACCTCAGCTCAATTATTTAGGGCAGCTGTCCTTTACAGCCCTGAGTCCTTGGGAATGTTAAGAGACCATTAGCTGTGGGCTTAAAGCCGCTCTTGCGGGAAATGGCCACAAGGAGGCAGCATTTCCACATTTCCAACTCTGCGTTTTTGGGCAGCACTGCCTTCCTGGAAATCGTGTTAGTAGGCTGCAAATTAGAGTGGAAAGTGCCAGGGCACATCCACAAGAGCTTTTATCTCCTTAATTCTTGTTTGTTTTTTCAATTTAATTTTTATTAATTATCTGAGCATATTTGATGAAACTATTTTGTTTCTCCTAGGTGTACAGAATCTGGTTCATGATATCAATGTATCTGTCTATTTATCTTTGGATCCTTTACCGTGTAGGTTATTACAGAGCGTTGAGTAGACCTGTCTTGGTATTCCATAGGTATTTCGTGATTATATATTTCATATGTATTAGTACATGTCTGTTAACCCCCATATCGTAATTCATACATTCCTTACACTTTTCCATTTGGTTAAATGTAAAGTTTTTCTCTTAATCCATGCTTTTCCTTCTCTTGGAAATAAGTTCATGAGTATCAATTTTTAGGTAACACCTATAAGTGATGGCATTGAATATCTGTCTTTCACTTTCTTTCTTACTTCAAGTTGGGTGATTATCTCTAGGTCCTTATATGGTGGTACAAACAGCACTGTTTCCCTGTTTTCCATGGCTAGTATTCCATTGTTTACATGGACCACTTCCTCTTTGTGCATTTTTCTGTTGATGGACATTTTGGTTTCTTCCAAATCTTGGCTATGTTAAATGTTCCTGCAGGGCTTCCCTGGTGTTGCAGTGGTTAAGAGTCCGCCTGCCTATGCAGTGGACACGGGTTCGTGCCCCCGTCCGGGAAGATCCCACATGCCGCCGAGTGGCTAGACCCGTGAGCCATGGCCGCTGAGCCTTACTGTCCAGAGCCAGTGCTCCGCAACGGGTGAGGCCACAACAGTGAGAGGCCCACATACCGCCACAAAAAATGTCCCTGCATTGCAGGATTGCCAGCCTGTGTCTTCTCCATTTTGTTCTGCTCAGCTGATAGTCTCATCAAGGATGTAGCAGATCACATGGTAGCTCAATTTTTACCCTTAAATGCACCTCCATTATGTTCTCACTACTGGCTGTTACCAGTTTATATCCCCCCAGCAGCTAGAGGGTACACAGTTCTCTGAAACCCCTTCATTTATTCTTTGTAGACTTTTTGCTGAAGAACATTCTGATGGCTGTGAGGTGAACGTTTCTGTAATTGGATCTGCACGGCTTTGTTAATTGCTGATGCTGCACATTTTTCTATTCCCTTTTATTTTAAAGACAAGAAAGGAAAAGACAAAATGTGCTTAAGATATGCCTTTTGAAATGGTCTTCTTGAAATGTTGACGTCTTTTGAATTTTCTGATCGATTTATGACCACAGGATTTTTTTTTTGATGACAGGTGTCATTTAGAGGCCTGCCATTATTTTGAATATTAAGTCACCATTACCACTGTTGTATGAAATGGCCAGAAGACGGCAGCACTTCTCCTTAACAAATCTGCTTACTAGGGCAACAGAGTCTTGATGGAAATTGTGTTGTAGGTTGTAAATTAGAATGGAATGTGTAAGGAAAAGTCCCTTAATATTATGTCTCATTACTTCTTGTTCGTTTTTTAAATTTAATTTTTATTCTTTATCACAGCAAATTCGATTACAATGTTTTGTTTGCTGTAGGTGTGCAAGATGTGGTTCTTTTACACATATACTTATATCTATTCTTCTTCAGATCCTTTTCCCATGTAGGTTAGGACACAACGTTGTGTAGTCTTCCCTTGGTATGCCGTAGGTGTTTGGTGATTTATATATTTCACATGTGTTTTTATATCTCTGTTAACCCCAATATCGTAATGTATCCAATCCTCACAGCTTTCCATATGGTGAACCATAAGTTGGTTTAATGAATCTGTGATTGCCTTTCTCTCTGGAAATATCTTCATTGGTATCAAGTTTTAGGTAACACCCATAAGTGATATGATAGGATATGTGTCTTTCGCTTTCTCACTTACTACCAGTTGCAATGATTACCTCTAGACTCCTCTATGGTCCTGCAAATGGCATTGTTTCACTTTTTGCCTTGGCTAATATTCCATCTGTACTCATACCAGTTCTTCTGTGTCCACTCATCTCTTGATGGACGTTTCGGTTGCTTCCATGTGTTGGCTATTGTAATACTTCCACAGTGCAGATTTGCCTTCCTGTGTCTTTCCAATTGCATCTTCTGAGGATATAGCCCAGGATGGGGGCCTGCTGGATCATCTAGTAGCTCAAGGTTTACCTGTTAAAGGCACTTCCATTCTGTTCCGATTAGGGGCTCTTAGAATGTTACGTCCCACTTCCAATTGAGGGTATGCATTTCTCCAAAACCTCTTCAGCATTGATCACTTGTAGTTTTTTTTTTTTTTGCTGATGGTTATTCTGAGTGTTGTAATCTGGTACTTCTTTGTGGTTGAGTTTGCCTGTGTCTCATACTCCCTTGAAATTGAGCTTTCAGGCATGTCCTTTGAGTTTTAAACTGTTATTACAGCTGACTTCTTCAAATTGTTTTCTTGAAGTATGTGCCACATTTTGCAATGTTTTGGCCTTTACCTGCATCAAGACATTTTTAAGGGCAGGTATCATTTGCAGCCCTGCAGTACTTGTGCACATGAAGTGCCCATTAGCACAGATTTCAAAGCTGCTGTTCCAGGTATTGGCCAGAGATTGGCAGCATTTCTACGTTTCCCACTCTGGCACCTAGGGAAACAGATCTTCCTGCCAGTGGTGCTCCTCAGTTATAAATTAGAGTGTAATGTGCCCTGATATACCCCCAAAAGCTTACGTCTCCTTACTTATGTTTGTTTTTTCAATTTAATTCATAGGTTTTAGTGGAGCAATATTCCATTCTGTACATGGACCACTTCTTCTCTGTGCATTCCTCTGTTGATAGACATTTTGGTAGCTTCTAAGTGTTGCCTAAGGTACATATTGCTGGAGTGCAGTGTTGCCAGCCTGTGACTTTTGATTCTCATTTTCTCAGGTGATAGGCCCAACAGGGTCTATGATTCATTGATTGGTAGCTGAATGTTTACCTTTTCAAAGCGCCTGCATTGTGTGTTCATTAGCGGCTCTTACCACGTCCCAATTAACACCGAGGGTGCGTGTTTTCCCACAACCTCTTCAGCATTTATTGCTTGCAGACTGTTTGCTCATGACCATTCTGACTGGTGTGAGCTGATAGGTTTTTGGAATTTGGGTTTGCATGTCTTTACTAATTCCTAATATTCAGCATTTTCCCACACCTTTCTCTTTTATTTAGAGAAAAAAGTGTGAGTACAGTATACCTCTTGAAATTGTCTTCTTCGAAGGTTGCCCTCTTTTGAATTTTGTGGTCGTTTTTCGACGCCAGGATTTTTTTTGAGAGCAGGTGTCATTTACATGCCTGCAGTGATTGTGAATATTTAGTGACCATTAGCACTGGGTTTAAAGCGGGTGTTGTTGGAAATGGCCACAAGGCGGCAGCATTTCTCCATTCCCAAATCTGGGTTACTAGGGCAGCAGAGCCTTTCTGGAAGTCCTGTTACTAGGTTGTCAATTAGAATGGAATGTGCCAGGAAAAAGCCCCTGAAGTTTATGTCTCATTACTTCTTGTTTGTTGTTTTAATTGCTTTAACCAGGGTAATGATTAGAATACAGTTTGTCCTAGGTGTACACAAACTGGTTCATTCGTACATCATATATATCTATTCATGTACAGATCCTTTTCCCGTGTAAAGGATTCCAGAGTGTTCTGCACACCTCCCTTGCTATGTGCTCAGGCTTTCTGATATATGTGCTCAATCTGCATTTCTATAGGTATGGTAAACCTAATCGTAATTTATCCATTGCCACCACCTTTCCTTTTAGATACGCATAGTTTGTTTTTGAAGTCTGCGTGTGTCTTTCTCTGTGGAAATATGTCCATTTTTGGTCAGTTGTTAGGTAACACCTGTAAGTGATATCATAGGATAAACGTCTTTTGCTTTCCAACTTACCTCATGTTCTGTGATTACCTCTAGGCTCATCTGTGGTACGTCAAAGAGCAGTGTTCCATTGTTTCCCATGGCTAATATTCCATTGTGTACGTGGACCACTTCTTCTTTACCCATTCATCTGTTGATGGGCATTTAGGTTGCTTCCATGTCTTGGCTATTGTGAATAAGGCTGCAGTGCAGCTTTGGCAGCGTCTGTCTTCTGGATTCTGGTCTTCTCAGGTGAGAGGCACAGCGGTGGGCCTGCTGCATCAAACGGTACCTCAATTTTTACTTTTAAACGCAGCTCCTTTCTGCTCTCATTATTGGCTGTTACCACTTTACATCTCACCAGCAGCTAGAGGGTACACAGTTCTCAAAAAACACTTCAGCATTTATTATTTATAGGCTTTTTGTTGATGGTCAGTCGACCTGTGTGAGTTGAAACCTTTTTGCAGATTAGATTTGCCTGAGTCTAATAATTCCTGAGGTTGAGCTTTTACCCATTTTCCTGTTTTTTTTTTAAAGAGAGTCAGTCAAACTTACCTCTTCATAGTATCTTCTTGAAAATTTGGCCAGTTTTGAATTTTCTTGTCCATTCCCTACCTCAGCTCAATTGTTTAGGGCAGCTGTCCTTTACAGCCCTGAGTCCTTGGGAATGTTAAGAGACCATTAGCTGTGGGCTTAAAGCCGCTCTTGCGGGAAATGGCCACAAGGAGGCAGCATTTCCACATTTCCAACTCTGCGTTTTTGGGCAGCAGAGCCTTCCTGGAAATCGTGTTAGTAGGCTGCAAATTAGAGTGGAAAGTGCCAGGGCACATCCACAAGAGCTTTTATCTCCTTAATTCTTGTTTGATTTTTCAATTTAATTTTTATTAATTATCTGAGCATATTTGATGAAACTATTTTGTTTCTCCTAGGTGTAGAGAATCTGGTTCATGATATCAATGTATCTGTCTATTTATCTTTGGATCCTTTACCGTGTAGGTTATTACAGAGCGTTGAGTAGACCTGTCTTGGTATTCCATAGGTATTTTGTGATTATATATTTCATATGTATTAGTACATGTCTGTTAACCCCCATATCGTAATTCATACATTCCTTACACTTTTCCATTTGGTTAAATGTAAAGTTTTTCTCTTAATCCATGCTTTTCCTTCTCTTGGAAATAAGTTCATGAGTATCAATTTTTAGGTAACACCTATAAGTGATGGCATTGGATATCTGTCTTTCCTTCTTACTTCAAGTTGGGTGATTATCTCTAGGTCCTTATATGGTGGTACAAACAGCACTGTTTCCCTGTTTTCCATGGCTAGTATTCCATTGTTCACATGGACCACTTCCTCTTTGTGCATTTTTCTGTTGATGGACATTTTGGTGTCTTCCAAGTCTTGGCTATGTTAAATGTTCCTGCAGGGCTTCCCTGGTGGTGCAGTGGTTAAGAGTCCGCCTGCCTATGCAGGGGACACGGGTTCGTGCCCCCGTCCGGGAAGATCCCACATGTCGCCGAGTGGCTAGACCCGTGAGCCATGGCCGCTGAGCCTTACTGTCCAGAGCCAGTGCTCCGCAACGGGTGAGGCCACAACAGTGAGAGGCCCACTTACCGCCACAAAAAAAGTCCCTGCATTTCAGGATTGCCAGCCTGTGTCTTCTCCATTTTGTTCTGCTCAGCTGATAGTCTCATCAAGGATGTAGCAGATCACATGGTAGCTCAATTTTTACCCTTAAATGCACCTCCATTATGTTCTCACTACTGGCTGTTACCAGTTTATATCCCCCCAGCAGCTAGAGGGTACACAGTTCTCTGAAACCCCTTCATTTATTCTTTGTAGACTTTTTGCTGAAGAACATTCTGATGGCTGTGAGGTGAACGTTTCTCTAATTGGATCTGCACGGCTTTGTTAATTGCTGATGCTGCACATTTTTCTATTCCCTTTTATTTTAAAGACAAGAAAGGAAAAGACAAAATGTGCTTAAGATATGCCTTTTGAAATGGTCTTCTTGAAATGTTGACGTCTTTTGAATTTTCTGATCGATTTATGACCACAGGATTTTTTTTTTGATGACAGGTGTCATTTAGAGGTCTGCCATTATTTTGAATATTAAGTCACCATTACCACTGTTGTGTGAAACGACCAGAAGGCGGCAGCACTTCTCCTTACCAAATCTGCTTACTAGGGCAACAGAGTCTTGATGGAAATTGTGTTGTAGGTTGTAAATTAGAACGGAATGTGCCAGGAAAAGTCCCTTAAGATTATGTCTCATTACTTCTTGTTCGTTTTTAAAATTTAATTTTTATTCTTTATCGCAGCAAATTAGATTACAATGTTTTGTTTGCTGTAGGTGTGCAAGATGTGGTTCTTTTACACATATACATATATCTATTCTTCTTCAGATCCTTTTCCCATGTAGGTTAGGACACAACGTTGTGTAGTCTTCCCTTGGTATGCCGTAGGTGTTTGGTGATTTATATATTTCACATGTGTTTTTATATCTCTGTTAACCCCAATATCGTAATGTATCCAATCCTCACAGCTTTCCATATGGTGAACCATAAGTTGGTTTAATGAATCTGTGATTGCCTTTCTCTCTGGAAATATCTTCATTGGTATCAAGTTTTAGGTAACACCCATAAGTGATATGATAGGATATGTGTCTTTCGCTTTCTCACTTACTACCAGTTGCAATGATTACCTCTAGACTCCTCTATGGTCCTGCAAATGGCATTGTTTCACTTTTTGCCTTGGCTAATATTCCATCTGTACACATACCAGTTCTTCTGTGTCCACTCATCTCTTGATGGACGTTTTGGTTACTTCCATGTGTTGGCTATTGTAATACTTCCACAGTGCAGATTTGCCTTCCTGTGTCTTTCCAATTCTGTCTCCTGAGGATATAGCCCAGGATGGGGGCCTGCTGGATCATCTAGTAGCTCAAGGTTTACCTGTTAAAGGCACTTCCATTCTGTTCCGATTAGTGGCTCTTAGAATGTTATGTCCCACTTCCAATTGAGGGTATGCATTTCTCCAAAACCTCTTCAGCATTGACCACATGTTGTTTTGTTTGCTGATGGTTATTCTGAGTGTTGTGAGCTGATACTTCTTTGTGGTTGGGTTTGCATGTGTCTCATACTCCCTTGAAATTGAGCTTTCAGGCATGTCCTCTTAGTTTTCAAACTGTTATTACAGCTGACTTCTTCAAATTGTTTTCTTGAAGTATGTGCCACATTTTGCAATGTTTTGGCCTTTACCTGCATCAAGACATTTTTAAGGGCAGGTATCATTTGCAGCCCTGCAGTACTTGTGCACATGAAGTGCCCATTAGCACAGATTTCAAAGCTGCTGTTGCAGGTATCGGCCAGAGGATGGCAGCATTTCTACGTTCCCCACTCTGGCACCTAGGGAAACAGATCTTCCTGCCAGTGGTGCTCCTCAGTTATAAATTAGAGTGTAATGTGCCCTGATATACCCCCAAAAGCTTACGTCTCCTTACTTATGTTTGTTTTTTCAATTTAATTCATAGGTTTTAGTGGAGCAATATTCCATTCTGTACATGGACCACTTCTTCTCTGTGCATTCCTCTGTTGATAGACATTTTGGTAGCTTCTAAGTGTTGCCTAAGGTACATATTGCTGGAGTGCAGTGTTGCCAGCCTGTGACTTTTGATTCTCATTTTCTCTGGTGATAGGCCCAACAGGGTCTATGATTCATTGATTGGTAGCTGAATGTTTACCTTTTCAAAGCGCCTGCATTGTGTGTTCATTAGCGGCTCTTACCACATCCCAATTAACACCGAGGGTGCGTGTTTTCCCACAACCTCTTCAGCATTTATTGCTTGCAGACTGTTTGCTCATGACCATTCTGACTGGTGTGAGCTGATAGGTTTTTGGAATTTGGGTTTGCATGTCTTTACTAATTCCTAATATTCAGCATTTTCCCACACCTTTCTCTTTTATTTAGAGAAAAAAGTGTGAGTACAGTATACCTCTTGAAATGGTCTTCTTCGAAGGTTGCCCTCTTTTGAATTTTGTGGTCGTTTTTCGACGCCAGGATTTTTTTTGAGAGCAGGTGTCATTTACATGCCTGCAGTGATTGTGAATATTTAGTGACCATTAGCACTGGGTTTAAAGCGGGTGTTGTTGGAAATGGCCACAAGGCGGCAGCATTTCTCCATTCCCAAATCTGGTTACTAGGGCAGCAGAGCCTTTCTGGAAGTCCTGTTACTAGGTTGTCAATTAGAATGGAATGTGCCAGGAAAAAGCCCCTGAAGTTTATGTCTCATTACTTCTTGTTTGTTGTTTTAATTGCTTTAACCAGGGTAATGATTAGAATACAGTTTGTCCTAGGTGTACACAAACTGGTTCATTCGTACATCATATATATCTATTCATGTACAGATCCTTTTCCCGTGTAAAGGATTCCAGAGTGTTCTGCACACCTCCCTTGCTATGTGCTCAGGCTTTCTGATATATGTGCTCAATCTGCATTTCTATAGGTATGGTAAACCTAATCGTAATTTATCCATTGCCACCACCTTTCCTTTTAGATACGCATAGTTTGTTTTTGAAGTCTGCGTGTGTCTTTCTCTGTGGAAATATGTCCATTTTTGGTCAGTTGTTAGGTAACACCTGTAAGTGATATCATAGGATAAACGTCTTTTGCTTTCCAACTTACCTCATGTTCTGTGATTACCTCTAGGCTCATCTGTGGTACGTCAAAGAGCAGTGTTCCATTGTTTCCCATGGCTAATATTCCATTGTGTACGTGGACCACTTCTTCTTTACCCATTCATCTGTTGATGGGCATTTAGGTTGCTTCCATGTCTTGGCTATTGTGAATAAGGCTGCAGTGCAGCTTTGGCAGCGTCTGTCTTCTGGATTCTGGTCTTCTCAGGTGAGAGGCACAGCGGTGGGCCTGCTGCATCAAACGGTACCTCAATTTTTACTTTTAAACGCAGCTCCTTTCTGCTCTCATTATTGGCTGTTACCACTTTACATCTCACCAGCAGCTAGAGGGTACACAGTTCTCAAAAAACACTTCAGCATTTATTATTTATAGGCTTTTTGTTGATGGTCAGTCGACCTGTGTGAGTTGAAACCTTTTTGCAGATTAGATTTGCCTGAGTCTAATAATTCCTGAGGTTGAGCTTTTACCCATTTTCCTGTTTTTTTTTTTAAAGAGAGTCAGTCAAACTTACCTCTTCATAGTATCTTCTTGAAAATTTGGCCAGTTTTGAATTTTCTTGTCCATTCCCTACCTCAGCTCAATTGTTTAGGGCAGCTGTCCTTTACAGCCCTGAGTCCTTGGGAATGTTAAGAGACCATTAGCTGTGGGCTTAAAGCCGCTCTTGCGGGAAATGGCCACAAGGAGGCAGCATTTCCACATTTCCAACTCTGCGTTTTTGGGCAGCAGAGCCTTCCTGGAAATCGTGTTAGTAGGCTGCAAATTAGAGTGGAAAGTGCCAGGGCACATCCACAAGAGCTTTTATCTCCTTAATTCTTGTTTGATTTTTCAATTTAATTTTTATCAATTATCTGAGCATATTTGATGAAACTATTTTGCTTCTCCTAGGTGTACAGAATCTGGTTCATTATATCAATGTATCTGTCTATTTATCTTTGGATCTTTTACCGTGTAGGTTATTACAGAGCGTTGAGTAGACCTGTCTTGGTATTCCATAGGTATTTTGTGATTATATATTTCATATGTATTAGTACATGTCTGTTAACCCCCATATCGTAATTCATACATTCCTTACACTTTTCCATTTGGTTAAATGTAAAGTTTTTCTCTTAATCCATGCTTTTCCTTCTCTTGGAAATAAGTTCATGAGTATCAATATTTAGGTAACACCTATAAGTGATGGCATTGGATATCTGTCTTTCTTTCTTACTTCAAGTTGGGTGATTATCTCTAGGTCCTTATATGGTGGTACAAACAGCACTGTTTCCCTGTTTTCCATGGCTAGTATTCCATTGTTCACATGGACCACTTCCTCTTTGTGCATTTTTCTGTTGATGGACATTTTTGTGTCTTCCAAGTCTTGGCTATGTTAAATGTTCCTGCAGGGCTTCCCTGGTGGTGCAGTGGTTAAGAGTCCGCCTGCCTATGCAGTGGACACGGGTTCGTGCCCCGGTCCGGGAAGATCCCACATGCCGCCGAGTGGCTAGACCCGTGAGCCATGGCCGCTGAGCCTTACTGTCCAGAGCCAGTGCTCCGCAATGGGTGAGGCCACAACAGTGAGAGGCCCACTTACCGCCACAGAAAAAGTCCCTGCATTGCAGGATTGCCAGCCTGTGTCTTCTCCATTTTGTTCTGCTCAGCTGATAGTCTCATCAAGGATGTAGCAGATCACATGGTAGCTCAATTTTTACCCTTAAATGCACCTCCATTATGTTCTCACTACTGGCTGTTACCAGTTTATATCCCCCCAGCAGCTAGAGGGTACACAGTTCTCTGAAACCCCTTCATTTATTCTTTGTAGACTTTTTGCTGAAGAACATTCTGATGGCTGTGAGGTGAACGTTTCTGTAATTGGATCTGCACGGCTTTGTTAATTGCTGATGCTGCACATTTTTCTATTCCCTTTTATTTTAAAGACAAGAAAGGAAAAGACAAAATGTGCTTAAGATATGCCTTTTGAAATGGTCTTCTTGAAATGTTGACGTCTTTTGAATTTTCTGATCGATTTATGACCACAGGATTTTTTTTTTGATGACAGGTGTCATTTAGAGGTCTGCCATTATTTTGAATATTAAGTCACCATTACCACTGTTGTGTGAAACGACCAGAAGGCGGCAGCACTTCTCCTTACCAAATCTGCTTACTAGGGCAACAGAGTCTTGACGGAAATTGTGTTGTAGGTTGTAAATTAGAACGGAATGTGCCAGGAAAAGTCCCTTAAGATTATGTCTCATTACTTCTTGTTTGTTTTTTAAATTTAATTTTTATTCTTTATCGCAGCAAATTAGATTACAATGTTTTGTTTGCTGTAGGTGTGCAAGATGTGGTTCTTTTACACATATACATATATCTATTCTTCTTCAGATCCTTTTCCCATGTAGGTTAGGACACAACGTTGTGTAGTCTTCCCTTGGTATGCCGTAGGTGTTTGGTGATTTATATATTTCACATGTGTTTTTATATCTCTGTTAACCCCAATATCGTAATGTATCCAATCCTCACAGCTTTCCATATGGTGAACCATAAGTTGGTTTAATGAATCTGTGATTGCCTTTCTCTCTGGAAATATCTTCATTGGTATCAAGTTTTAGGTAACACCCATAAGTGATATGATAGGATATGTGTCTTTCGCTTTCTCACTTACTACCAGTTGCAATGATTACCTCTAGACTCCTCTATGGTCCTGCAAATGGCATTGTTTCACTTTTTGCCTTGGCTAATATTCCATCTGTACACATACCAGTTCTTCTGTGTCCACTCATCTCTTGATGGACGTTTTGGTTGCTTCCATGTGTTGGCTATTGTAATACTTCCACAGTGCAGATTTGCCTTCCTGTGTCTTTCCAATTCTGTCTCCTGAGGATATAGCCCAGGATGGGGGCCTGCTGGATCATCTAGTAGCTCAAGGTTTACCTGTTAAAGGCACTTCCATTCTGTTCCGATTAGTGGCTCTTAGAATGTTATGTCCCACTTCCAATTGAGGGTATGCATTTCTCCAAAACCTCTTCAGCATTGACCACATGTTGTTTTGTTTGCTGATGGTTATTCTGAGTGTTGTGAGCTGATACTTCTTTGTGGTTGGGTTTGCATGTGTCTCATACTCCCTTGAAATTGAGCTTTCAGGCATGTCCTCTTAGTTTTCAAACTGTTATTACAGCTGACTTCTTCAAATTGTTTTCTTGAAGTATGTGCCACATTTTGCAATGTTTTGGCCTTTACCTGCATCAAGACATTTTTAAGGGCAGGTATCATTTGCAGCCCTGCAGTACTTGTGCACATGAAGTGCCCATTAGCACAGATTTCAAAGCTGCTGTTGCAGGTATCGGCCAGAGGATGGCAGCATTTCTACGTTCCCCACTCTGGCACCTAGGGAAACAGATCTTCCTGCCAGTGGTGCTCCTCAGTTATAAATTAGAGTGTAATGTGCCCTGATATACCCCCAAAAGCTTACGTCTCCTTACTTATGTTTGTTTTTTCAATTTAATTCATAGGTTTTAGTGGAGCAATATTCCATTCTGTACATGGACCACTTCTTCTCTGTGCATTCCTCTGTTGATAGACATTTTGGTAGCTTCTAAGTGTTGCCTAAGGTACATATTGCTGGAGTGCAGTGTTGCCAGCCTGTGACTTTTGATTCTCATTTTCTCTGGTGATAGGCCCAACAGGGTCTATGATTCATTGATTGGTAGCTGAATGTTTACCTTTTCAAAGCGCCTGCATTGTGTGTTCATTAGCGGCTCTTACCACATCCCAATTAACACCGAGGGTGCGTGTTTTCCCACAACCTCTTCAGCATTTATTGCTTGCAGACTGTTTGCTCATGACCATTCTGACTGGTGTGAGCTGATAGGTTTTTGGAATTTGGGTTTGCATGTCTTTACTAATTCCTAATATTCAGCATTTTCCCACACCTTTCTCTTTTATTTAGAGAAAAAAGTGTGAGTACAGTATACCTCTTGAAATTGTCTTCTTCGAAGGTTGCCCTCTTTTGAATTTTGTGGTCGTTTTTCGACGCCAGGATTTTTTTTGAGAGCAGGTGTCATTTACATGCCTGCAGTGATTGTGAATATTTAGTGACCATTAGCACTGGGTTTAAAGCGGGTGTTGTTGGAAATGGCCACAAGGCGGCAGCATTTCTCCATTCCCAAATCTGGTTACTAGGGCAGCAGAGCCTTTCTGGAAGTCCTGTTACTAGGTTGTCAATTAGAATGGAATGTGCCAGGAAAAAGCCCCTGAAGTTTATGTCTCATTACTTCTTGTTTGTTGTTTTAATTGCTTTAACCAGGGTAATGATTAGAATACAGTTTGTCCTAGGTGTACACAAACTGGTTCATTCGTACATCATATATATCTATTCATGTACAGATCCTTTTCCCGTGTAAAGGATTCCAGAGTGTTCTGCACACCTCCCTTGCTATGTGCTCAGGCTTTCTGATATATGTGCTCAATCTGCATTTCTATAGGTATGGTAAACCTAATCGTAATTTATCCATTGCCACCACCTTTCCTTTTAGATACGCATAGTTTGTTTTTGAAGTCTGCGTGTGTCTTTCTCTGTGGAAATATGTCCATTTTTGGTCAGTTGTTAGGTAACACCTGTAAGTGATATCATAGGATAAACGTCTTTTGCTTTCCAACTTACCTCATGTTCTGTGATTACCTCTAGGCTCATCTGTGGTACGTCAAAGAGCAGTGTTCCATTGTTTCCCATGGCTAATATTCCATTGTGTACGTGGACCACTTCTTCTTTACCCATTCATCTGTTGATGGGCATTTAGGTTGCTTCCATGTCTTGGCTATTGTGAATAAGGCTGCAGTGCAGCTTTGGCAGCGTCTGTCTTCTGGATTCTGGTCTTCTCAGGTGAGAGGCACAGCGGTGGGCCTGCTGCATCAAACGGTACCTCAATTTTTACTTTTAAACGCAGCTCCTTTCTGCTCTCATTATTGGCTGTTACCACTTTACATCTCACCAGCAGCTAGAGGGTACACAGTTCTCAAAAAACACTTCAGCATTTATTATTTATAGGCTTTTTGTTGATGGTCAGTCGACCTGTGTGAGTTGAAACCTTTTTGCAGATTAGATTTGCCTGAGTCTAATAATTCCTGAGGTTGAGCTTTTACCCATTTTCCTGTTTTTTTTTTTAAAGAGAGTCAGTCAAACTTACCTCTTCATAGTATCTTCTTGAAAATTTGGCCAGTTTTGAATTTTCTTGTCCATTCCCTACCTCAGCTCAATTGTTTAGGGCAGCTGTCCTTTACAGCCCTGAGTCCTTGGGAATGTTAAGAGACCATTAGCTGTGGGCTTAAAGCCGCTCTTGCGGGAAATGGCCACAAGGAGGCAGCATTTCCACATTTCCAACTCTGCGTTTTTGGGCAGCAGAGCCTTCCTGGAAATCGTGTTAGTAGGCTGCAAATTAGAGTGGAAAGTGCCAGGGCACATCCACAAGAGCTTTTATCTCCTTAATTCTTGTTTGATTTTTCAATTTAATTTTTATTAATTATCAGAGCAAATTTGATGAAACTATTTTGTTTCTCCTAGGTGTACAGAATCTGGTTCATTATATCAATGTATCTGTCTATTTATCTTTGGATCTTTTACCGTGTAGGTTATTACAGAGCGTTGAGTAGACCTGTCTTGGTATTCCATAGGTATTTTGTGATTATATATTTCATATGTATTAGTACATGTCTGTTAACCCCCATATCGTAATTCATACATTCCTTACACTTTTCCATTTGGTTAAATGTAAAGTTTTTCTCTTAATCCATGCTTTTCCTTCTCTTGGAAATAAGTTCATGAGTATCAATATTTAGGTAACACCTATAAGTGATGGCATTGGATATCTGTCTTTCTTTCTTACTTCAAGTTGGGTGATTATCTCTAGGTCCTTATATGGTGGTACAAACAGCACTGTTTCCCTGTTTTCCATGGCTAGTATTCCATTGTTCACATGGACCACTTCCTCTTTGTGCATTTTTCTGTTGATGGACATTTTTGTGTCTTCCAAGTCTTGGCTATGTTAAATGTTCCTGCAGGGCTTCCCTGGTGGTGCAGTGGTTAAGAGTCCGCCTGCCTATGCAGTGGACACGGGTTCGTGCCCCGGTCCGGGAAGATCCCACATGCCGCCGAGTGGCTAGACCCGTGAGCCATGGCCGCTGAGCCTTACTGTCCAGAGCCAGTGCTCCGCAATGGGTGAGGCCACAACAGTGAGAGGCCCACTTACCGCCACAGAAAAAGTCCCTGCATTGCAGGATTGCCAGCCTGTGTCTTCTCCATTTTGTTCTGCTCAGCTGATAGTCTCATCAAGGATGTAGCAGATCACATGGTAGCTCAATTTTTACCCTTAAATGCACCTCCATTATGTTCTCACTACTGGCTGTTACCAGTTTATATCCCCCCAGCAGCTAGAGGGTACACAGTTCTCTGAAACCCCTTCATTTATTCTTTGTAGACTTTTTGCTGAAGAACATTCTGATGGCTGTGAGGTGAACGTTTCTGTAATTGGATCTGCACGGCTTTGTTAATTGCTGATGCTGCACATTTTTCTATTCCCTTTTATTTTAAAGACAAGAAAGGAAAAGACAAAATGTGCTTAAGATATGCCTTTTGAAATGGTCTTCTTGAAATGTTGACGTCTTTTGAATTTTCTGATCGATTTATGACCACAGGATTTTTTTTTTGATGACAGGTGTCATTTAGAGGTCTGCCATTATTTTGAATATTAAGTCACCATTACCACTGTTGTGTGAAACGACCAGAAGGCGGCAGCACTTCTCCTTACCAAATCTGCTTACTAGGGCAACAGAGTCTTGACGGAAATTGTGTTGTAGGTTGTAAATTAGAACGGAATGTGCCAGGAAAAGTCCCTTAAGATTATGTCTCATTACTTCTTGTTTGTTTTTTAAATTTAATTTTTATTCTTTATCGCAGCAAATTAGATTACAATGTTTTGTTTGCTGTAGGTGTGCAAGATGTGGTTCTTTTACACATATACATATATCTATTCTTCTTCAGATCCTTTTCCCATGTAGGTTAGGACACAACGTTGTGTAGTCTTCCCTTGGTATGCCGTAGGTGTTTGGTGATTTATATATTTCACATGTGTTTTTATATCTCTGTTAACCCCAATATCGTAATGTATCCAATCCTCACAGCTTTCCATATGGTGAACCATAAGTTGGTTTAATGAATCTGTGATTGCCTTTCTCTCTGGAAATATCTTCATTGGTATCAAGTTTTAGGTAACACCCATAAGTGATATGATAGGATATGTGTCTTTCGCTTTCTCACTTACTACCAGTTGCAATGATTACCTCTAGACTCCTCTATGGTCCTGCAAATGGCATTGTTTCACTTTTTGCCTTGGCTAATATTCCATCTGTACACATACCAGTTCTTCTGTGTCCACTCATCTCTTGATGGACGTTTTGGTTGCTTCCATGTGTTGGCTATTGTAATACTTCCACAGTGCAGATTTGCCTTCCTGTGTCTTTCCAATTCTGTCTCCTGAGGATATAGCCCAGGATGGGGGCCTGCTGGATCATCTAGTAGCTCAAGGTTTACCTGTTAAAGGCACTTCCATTCTGTTCCGATTAGTGGCTCTTAGAATGTTATGTCCCACTTCCAATTGAGGGTATGCATTTCTCCAAAACCTCTTCAGCATTGACCACATGTTGTTTTGTTTGCTGATGGTTATTCTGAGTGTTGTGAGCTGATACTTCTTTGTGGTTGGGTTTGCATGTGTCTCATACTCCCTTGAAATTGAGCTTTCAGGCATGTCCTCTTAGTTTTCAAACTGTTATTACAGCTGACTTCTTCAAATTGTTTTCTTGAAGTATGTGCCACATTTTGCAATGTTTTGGCCTTTACCTGCATCAAGACATTTTTAAGGGCAGGTATCATTTGCAGCCCTGCAGTACTTGTGCACATGAAGTGCCCATTAGCACAGATTTCAAAGCTGCTGTTGCAGGTATCGGCCAGAGGATGGCAGCATTTCTACGTTCCCCACTCTGGCACCTAGGGAAACAGATCTTCCTGCCAGTGGTGCTCCTCAGTTATAAATTAGAGTGTAATGTGCCCTGATATACCCCCAAAAGCTTACGTCTCCTTACTTATGTTTGTTTTTTCAATTTAATTCATAGGTTTTAGTGGAGCAATATTCCATTCTGTACATGGACCACTTCTTCTCTGTGCATTCCTCTGTTGATAGACATTTTGGTAGCTTCTAAGTGTTGCCTAAGGTACATATTGCTGGAGTGCAGTGTTGCCAGCCTGTGACTTTTGATTCTCATTTTCTCTGGTGATAGGCCCAACAGGGTCTATGATTCATTGATTGGTAGCTGAATGTTTACCTTTTCAAAGCGCCTGCATTGTGTGTTCATTAGCGGCTCTTACCACATCCCAATTAACACCGAGGGTGCGTGTTTTCCCACAACCTCTTCAGCATTTATTGCTTGCAGACTGTTTGCTCATGACCATTCTGACTGGTGTGAGCTGATAGGTTTTTGGAATTTGGGTTTGCATGTCTTTACTAATTCCTAATATTCAGCATTTTCCCACACCTTTCTCTTTTATTTAGAGAAAAAAGTGTGAGTACAGTATACCTCTTGAAATTGTCTTCTTCGAAGGTTGCCCTCTTTTGAATTTTGTGGTCGTTTTTCGACGCCAGGATTTTTTTTGAGAGCAGGTGTCATTTACATGCCTGCAGTGATTGTGAATATTTAGTGACCATTAGCACTGGGTTTAAAGCGGGTGTTGTTGGAAATGGCCACAAGGCGGCAGCATTTCTCCATTCCCAAATCTGGTTACTAGGGCAGCAGAGCCTTTCTGGAAGTCCTGTTACTAGGTTGTCAATTAGAATGGAATGTGCCAGGAAAAAGCCCCTGAAGTTTATGTATCATTACTTCTTGTCTGTTGTTTTAATTGCTTTAACCAGGGTAATGATTAGAATACAGTTTGTCCTAGGTGTACACAAACTGGTTCATTCGTACATCATATATATCTATTCATGTACAGATCCTTTTCCCGTGTAAAGGATTCCAGAGTGTTCTGCACACCTCCCTTGCTATGTGCTCAGGCTTTCTGATATATGTGCTCAATCTGCATTTCTATAGGTATGGTAAACCTAATCGTAATTTATCCATTGCCACCACCTTTCCTTTTAGATACGCATAGTTTGTTTTTGAAGTCTGCGTGTGTCTTTCTCTGTGGAAATATGTCCATTTTTGGTCAGTTGTTAGGTAACACCTGTAAGTGATATCATAGGATAAACGTCTTTTGCTTTCCAACTTACCTCATGTTCTGTGATTACCTCTAGGCTCATCTGTGGTACGTCAAAGAGCAGTGTTCCATTGTTTCCCATGGCTAATATTCCATTGTGTACGTGGACCACTTCTTCTTTACCCATTCATCTGTTGATGGGCATTTAGGTTGCTTCCATGTCTTGGCTATTGTGAATAAGGCTGCAGTGCAGCTTTGGCAGCGTCTGTCTTCTGGATTCTGGTCTTCTCAGGTGAGAGGCACAGCGGTGGGCCTGCTGCATCAAACGGTACCTCAATTTTTACTTTTAAACGCAGCTCCTTTCTGCTCTCATTATTGGCTGTTACCACTTTACATCTCACCAGCAGCTAGAGGGTACACAGTTCTCAAAAAACACTTCAGCATTTATTATTTATAGGCTTTTTGTTGATGGTCAGTCGACCTGTGTGAGTTGAAACCTTTTTGCAGATTAGATTTGCCTGAGTCTAATAATTCCTGAGGTTGAGCTTTTACCCATTTTCCTGTTTTTTTTTTTAAAGAGAGTCAGTCAAACTTACCTCTTCATAGTATCTTCTTGAAAATTTGGCCAGTTTTGAATTTTCTTGTCCATTCCCTACCTCAGCTCAATTGTTTAGGGCAGCTGTCCTTTACAGCCCTGAGTCCTTGGGAATGTTAAGAGACCATTAGCTGTGGGCTTAAAGCCGCTCTTGCGGGAAATGGCCACAAGGAGGCAGCATTTCCACATTTCCAACTCTGCGTTTTTGGGCAGCAGAGCCTTCCTGGAAATCGTGTTAGTAGGCTGCAAATTAGAGTGGAAAGTGCCAGGGCACATCCACAAGAGCTTTTATCTCCTTAATTCTTGTTTGTTTTTTCAATTTAATTTTTATTAATTATCTGAGCATATTTGATGAAACTATTTTGTTTCTCCTAGGTGTACAGAATCTGGTTCATGATATCAATGTATCTGTCTATTTATCTTTGGATCCCTTACCGTGTAGGTTATTACAGAGCGTTGAGTAGACCTGTATTGGTATTCCATAGGTATTTTGTGATTATATATTTCATATGTATTAGTACATGTCTGTTAACCCCCATATCGTAATTCATACATTCCTTACACTTTTCCATTTGGTTAAATGTAAAGTTTTTCTCTTAATCCATGCTTTTCCTTCTCTTGGAAATAAGTTCATGAGTATCAATTTTTAGGTAACACCTATAAGTGATGGCATTGGATATCTGTCTTTCACTTTCATTCTTACTTCAAGTTGGGTGATTATCTCTAGGTCCTTATATGGTGGTACAAACAGCACTGTTTCCCTGTTTTCCATGGCTAGTATTCCATTGTTTACATGGACCACTTCCTCTTTGTGCATTTTTCTGTTGATGGACATTTTGGTGTCTTCCAAGTCTTGGCTATGTTAAATGTTCCTGCAGGGCTTCCCTGGTGGTGCAGTGGTTAAGAGTCCGCCTGCCTATGCAGGGGACACGTGTTCGTGCCCCCGTCCGGGAAGATCCCACATGCCGCCGAGTGGCTAGACCCGTGAGCCATGGCCGCTGAGCCTTACTGTCCAGAGCCAGTGCTCCGCAATGGGTGAGGCCACAACAGTGAGAGGCCCACTTACCGCCACAAAAAAAGTCCCTGCATTGCAGGATTGCCAGCCTGTGTCTTCTCCATTTTGTTCTGCTCAGCTGATAGTCTCATCAAGGATGTAGCAGATCACATGGTAGCTCAATTTTTACCCTTAAATGCACCTCCATTATGTTCTCACTACTGGCTGTTACCAGTTTATATCCCCCCAGCAGCTAGAGGGTACACAGTTCTCTGAAACCCCTTCATTTATTCTTTGTAGACTTTTTGCTGAAGAACATTCTGATGGCTGTGAGGTGAACGTTTCTGTAATTGGATCTGCATGGCTTTGTTAATTGCTGATGCTGCACATTTTTCTATTCCCTTTTATTTTAAAGACAAGAAAGGAAAAGACAAAATGTGCTTAAGATATGCCTTTTGAAATGGTCTTCTTGAAATGTTGACGTCTTTTGAATTTTCTGATCGATTTATGACCACAGGATTTTTTTTTTGATGACAGGTGTCATTTAGAGGTCTGCCATTATTTTGAATATTAAGTCACCATTACCACTGTTGTGTGAAACGACCAGAAGGCGGCAGCACTTCTCCTTACCAAATCTGCTTACTAGGGCAACAGAGTCTTGATGGAAATTGTGTTGTAGGTTGTAAATTAGAACGGAATGTGCCAGGAAAAGTCCCTTAAGATTATGTCTCATTACTTCTTGTTCGTTTTTAAAATTTAATTTTTATTCTTTATCGCAGCAAATTAGATTACAATGTTTTGTTTGCTGTAGGTGTGCAAGATGTGGTTCTTTTACACATATACATATATCTATTCTTCTTCAGATCCTTTTCCCATGTAGGTTAGGACACAACGTTGTGTAGTCTTCCCTTGGTATGCCGTAGGTGTTTGGTGATTTATATATTTCACATGTGTTTTTATATCTCTGTTAACCCCAATATCGTAATGTATCCAATCCTCACAGCTTTCCATATGGTGAACCATAAGTTGGTTTAATGAATCTGTGATTGCCTTTCTCTCTGGAAATATCTTCATTGGTATCAAGTTTTAGGTAACACCCATAAGTGATATGATAGGATATGTGTCTTTCGCTTTCTCACTTACTACCAGTTGCAATGATTACCTCTAGACTCCTCTATGGTCCTGCAAATGGCATTGTTTCACTTTTTGCCTTGGCTAATATTCCATCTGTACACATACCAGTTCTTCTGTGTCCACTCATCTCTTGATGGACGTTTTGGTTGCTTCCATGTGTTGGCTATTGTAATACTTCCACAGTGCAGATTTGCCTTCCTGTGTCTTTCCAATTCTGTCTCCTGAGGATATAGCCCAGGATGCGGCCTGCTGGATCATCTAGTAGCTCAAGGTTTACCTGTTAAAGGCACTTCCATTCTGTTCCGATTAGTGGCTCTTAGAATGTTATGTCCCACTTCCAATTGAGGGTATGCATTTCTCCAAAACCTCTTCAGCATTGACCACATATTGTTTTGTTTGCTGATGGTTATTCTGAGTGTTGTGAGCTGATACTTCTTTGTGGTTGGGTTTGCATGTGTCTCATACTCCCTTGAAATTGAGCTTTCAGGCATGTCCTCTTAGTTTTCAAACTGTTATTACAGCTGACTTCTTCAAATTGTTTTCTTGAAGTATGTGCCACATTTTGCAATGTTTTGGCCTTTACCTGCATCAAGACATTTTTAAGGGCAGGTATCATTTGCAGCCCTGCAGTACTTGTGCACATGAAGTGCCCATTAGCACAGATTTCAAAGCTGCTGTTGCAGGTATCGGCCAGAGGATGGCAGCATTTCTACGTTCCCCACTCTGGCACCTAGGGAAACAGATCTTCCTGCCAGTGGTGCTCCTCAGTTATAAATTAGAGTGTAATGTGCCCTGATATACCCCCAAAAGCTTACGTCTCCTTACTTATGTTTGTTTTTTCAATTTAATTCATAGGTTTTAGTGGAGCAATATTCCATTCTGTACATGGACCACTTCTTCTCTGTGCATTCCTCTGTTGATAGACATTTTGGTAGCTTCTAAGTGTTGCCTAAGGTACATATTGCTGGAGTGCAGTGTTGCCAGCCTGTGACTTTTGATTCTCATTTTCTCTGGTGATAGGCCCAACAGGGTCTATGATTCATTGATTGGTAGCTGAATGTTTACCTTTTCAAAGCGCCTGCATTGTGTGTTCATTAGCGGCTCTTACCACATCCCAATTAACACCGAGGGTGCGTGTTTTCCCACAACCTCTTCAGCATTTATTGCTTGCAGACTGTTTGCTCATGACCATTCTGACTGGTGTGAGCTGATAGGTTTTTGGAATTTGGGTTTGCATGTCTTTACTAATTCCTAATATTCAGCATTTTCCCACACCTTTCTCTTTTATTTAGAGAAAAAAGTGTGAGTACAGTATACCTCTTGAAATTGTCTTCTTCGAAGGTTGCCCTCTTTTGAATTTTGTGGTCGTTTTTCGACGCCAGGATTTTTTTTGAGAGCAGGTGTCATTTACATGCCTGCAGTGATTGTGAATATTTAGTGACCATTAGCACTGGGTTTAAAGCGGGTGTTGTTGGAAATGGCCACAAGGCGGCAGCATTTCTCCATTCCCAAATCTGGTTACTAGGGCAGCAGAGCCTTTCTGGAAGTCCTGTTACTAGGTTGTCAATTAGAATGGAATGTGCCAGGAAAAAGCCCCTGAAGTTTATGTCTCATTACTTCTTGTTTGTTGTTTTAATTGCTTTAACCAGGGTAATGATTAGAATACAGTTTGTCCTAGGTGTACACAAACTGGTTCATTCGTACATCATATATATCTATTCATGTACAGATCCTTTTCCCGTGTAAAGGATTCCAGAGTGTTCTGCACACCTCCCTTGCTATGTGCTCAGGCTTTCTGATATATGTGCTCAATCTGCATTTCTATAGGTATGGTAAACCTAATCGTAATTTATCCATTGCCACCACCTTTCCTTTTAGATACGCATAGTTTGTTTTTGAAGTCTGCGTGTGTCTTTCTCTGTGGAAATATGTCCATTTTTGGTCAGTTGTTAGGTAACACCTGTAAGTGATATCATAGGATAAACGTCTTTTGCTTTCCAACTTACCTCATGTTCTGTGATTACCTCTAGGCTCATCTGTGGTACGTCAAAGAGCAGTGTTCCATTGTTTCCCATGGCTAATATTCCATTGTGTACGTGGACCACTTCTTCTTTACCCATTCATCTGTTGATGGGCATTTAGGTTGCTTCCATGTCTTGGCTATTGTGAATAAGGCTGCAGTGCAGCTTTGGCAGCGTCTGTCTTCTGGATTCTGGTCTTCTCAGGTGAGAGGCACAGCGGTGGGCCTGCTGCATCAAACGGTACCTCAATTTTTACTTTTAAACGCAGCTCCTTTCTGCTCTCATTATTGGCTGTTACCACTTTACATCTCACCAGCAGCTAGAGGGTACACAGTTCTCAAAAAACACTTCAGCATTTATTATTTATAGGCTTTTTGTTGATGGTCAGTCGACCTGTGTGAGTTGAAACCTTTTTGCAGATTAGATTTGCCTGAGTCTAATAATTCCTGAGGTTGAGCTTTTACCCATTTTCCTGTTTTTTTTTTAAAGAGAGTCAGTCAAACTTACCTCTTCATAGTATCTTCTTGAAAATTTGGCCAGTTTTGAATTTTCTTGTCCATTCCCTACCTCAGCTCAATTGTTTAGGGCAGCTGTCCTTTACAGCCCTGAGTCCTTGGGAATGTTAAGAGACCATTAGCTGTGGGCTTAAAGCCGCTCTTGCGGGAAATGGCCACAAGGAGGCAGCATTTCCACATTTCCAACTCTGCGTTTTTGGGCAGCAGAGCCTTCCTGGAAATCGTGTTAGTAGGCTGCAAATTAGAGTGGAAAGTGCCAGGGCACATCCACAAGAGCTTTTATCTCCTTAATTCTTGTTTGATTTTTCAATTTAATTTTTATTAATTATCTGAGCATATTTGATGAAACTATTTTGTTTCTCCTAGGTGTAGAGAATCTGGTTCATGATATCAATGTATCTGTCTATTTATCTTTGGATCCTTTACCGTGTAGGTTATTACAGAGCGTTGAGTAGACCTGTCTTGGTATTCCATAGGTATTTTGTGATTATATATTTCATATGTATTAGTACATGTCTGTTAACCCCCATATCGTAATTCATACATTCCTTACACTTTTCCATTTGGTTAAATGTAAAGTTTTTCTCTTAATCCATGCTTTTCCTTCTCTTGGAAATAAGTTCATGAGTATCAATTTTTAGGTAACACCTATAAGTGATGGCATTGGATATCTGTCTTTCACTTTCTTTCTTACTTCAAGTTGGGTGATTATCTCTAGGTCCTTATATGGTGGTACAAACAGCACTGTTTCCCTGTTTTCCATGGCTAGTATTCCATTGTTCACATGGACCACTTCCTCTTTGTGCATTTTTCTGTTGATGGACATTTTGGTGTCTTCCAAGTCTTGGCTATGTTAAATGTTCCTGCAGGGCTTCCCTGGTGGTGCAGTGGTTAAGAGTCCGCCTGCCTATGCAGGGGACACGGGTTCGTGCCCCCGTCCGGGAAGATCCCACATGCCGCCGAGTGGCTAGACCCGTGAGCCATGGCCGCTGAGCCTTACTGTCCAGAGCCAGTGCTCCGCAACGGGTGAGGCCACAACAGTGAGAGGCCCACTTACCGCAAAAAAAAGTCCCTGCATTGCAGGATTGCCAGCCTGTGTCTTCTCCATTTTGTTCTGCTCAGCTGATAGTCTCATCAAGGATGTAGCAGATCACATGGTAGCTCAATTTTTACCCTTAAATGCACCTCCATTATGTTCTCACTACTGGCTGTTACCAGTTTATATCCCCCCAGCAGCTAGAGGGTACACAGTTCTCTGAAACCCCTTCATTTATTCTTTGTAGACTTTTTGCTGAAGAACATTCTGATGGCTGTGAGGTGAACGTTTCTGTAATTGGATCTGCACGGCTTTGTTAATTGCTGATGCTGCACATTTTTCTATTCCCTTTTATTTTAAAGACAAGAAAGGAAAAGACAAAATGTGCTTAAGATATGCCTTTTGAAATGGTCTTCTTGAAATGTTGACGTCTTTTGAATTTTCTGATCGATTTATGACCACAGGATTTTTTTTTTGATGACAGGTGTCATTTAGAGGTCTGCCATTATTTTGAATATTAAGTCACCATTACCACTGTTGTGTGAAACGACCAGAAGGCGGCAGCACTTCTCCTTACCAAATCTGCTTACTAGGGCAACAGAGTCTTGATGGAAATTGTGTTGTAGGTTGTAAATTAGAACGGAATGTGCCAGGAAAAGTCCCTTAAGATTATGTCTCATTACTTCTTGTTCGTTTTTTAAATTTAATTTTTATTCTTTATCGCAGCAAATTAGATTACAATGTTTTGTTTGCTGTAGGTGTGCAAGATGTGGTTCTTTTACACATATACATATATCTATTCTTCTTCAGATCCTTTTCCCATGTAGGTTAGGACACAACGTTGTGTAGTCTTCCCTTGGTATGCTGTAGGTGTTTGGTGATTTATATATTTCACATGTGTTTTTATATCTCTGTTAACCCCAATATCGTAATGTATCCAATCCTCACAGCTTTCCATATGGTGAACCACAAGTTGGTTTAATGAATCTGTGATTGCCTTTCTCTCTGGAAATATCTTCATTGGTATCAAGTTTTAGGTAACACCCATAAGTGATATGATAGGATATGTGTCTTTCGCTTTCTCACTTACTACCAGTTGCAATGATTACCTCTAGACTCCTCTATGGTCCTGCAAATGGCATTGTTTCACTTTTTGCCTTGGCTAATATTCCATCTGTACACATACCAGTTCTTCTGTGTCCACTCATCTCTTGATGGACGTTTTGGTTGCTTCCATGTGTTGGCTATTGTAATACTTCCACAGTGCAGATTTGCCTTCCTGTGTCTTTCCAATTCTGTCTTCTGAGGACATAGCCCAGGATGGTGGCCTGCTGGATCATCTAGTAGCTCAAGGTTTACCTGTTAAAGGCACTTCCATTCTGTTCCGATTAGTGGCTCTTAGAATGTTATGTCCCACTTCCAATTGAGGGTATGCATTTCTCCAAAACCTCTTCAGCATTGACCACATGTTGTTTTGTTTGCTGATGGTTATTCTGAGTGTTGTGAGCTGATACTTCTTTGTGGTTGGGTTTGCATGTGTCTCATACTCCCTTGAAATTGGGCTTTCAGGCATGTCCTCTTAGTTTTCAAACTGTTATTACAGCTGACTTCTTCAAATTGTTTTCTTGAAGTATGTGCCACATTTTGCAATGTTTTGGCCTTTACCTGCATCAAGACATTTTTAAGGGCAGGTATCATTTGCAGCCCTGCAGTACTTGTGCACATGAAGTGCCCATTAGCACAGATTTCAAAGCTGCTGTTGCAGGTATCGGCCAGAGGATGGCAGCATTTCTACGTTCCCCACTCTGGCACCTAGGGAAACAGATCTTCCTGCCAGTGGTGCTCCTCAGTTATAAATTAGAGTGTAATGTGCCCTGATATACCCCCAAAAGCTTACGTCTCCTTACTTATGTTTGTTTTTTCAATTTAATTCATAGGTTTTAGTGGAGCAATATTCCATTCTGTACATGGACCACTTCTTCTCTGTGCATTCCTCTGTTGATAGACATTTTGGTAGCTTCTAAGTGTTGCCTAAGGTACATATTGCTGGAGTGCAGTGTTGCCAGCCTGTGACTTTTGATTCTCATTTTCTCTGGTGATAGGCCCAACAGGGTCTATGATTCATTGATTGGTAGCTGAATGTTTACCTTTTCAAAGCGCCTGCATTGTGTGTTCATTAGCGGCTCTTACCACATCCCAATTAACACCGAGGGTGCGTGTTTTCCCACAACCTCTTCAGCATTTATTGCTTGCAGACTGTTTGCTCATGACCATTCTGACTGGTGTGAGCTGATAGGTTTTTGGAATTTGGGTTTGCATGTCTTTACTAATTCCTAATATTCAGCATTTTCCCACACCTTTCTCTTTTATTTAGAGAAAAAAGTGTGAGTACAGTATACCTCTTGAAATTGTCTTCTTCGAAGGTTGCCCTCTTTTGAATTTTGTGGTCGTTTTTCGACGCCAGGATTTTTTTTGAGAGCAGGTGTCATTTACATGCCTGCAGTGATTGTGAATATTCAGTGACCATTAGCACTGGGTTTAAAGCGGGTGTTGTTGGAAATGGCCACAAGGCGGCAGCATTTCTCCATTCCCAAATCTGGTTACTAGGGCAGCAGAGCCTTTCTGGAAGTCCTGTTACTAGGTTGTCAATTAGAATGGAATGTGCCAGGAAAAAGCCCCTGAAGTTTATGTCTCATTACTTCTTGTTTGTTGTTTTAATTGCTTTAACCAGGGTAATGATTAGAATACAGTTTGTCCTAGGTGTACACAAACTGGTTCATTCGTACATCATATATATCTATTCATGTACAGATCCTTTTCCCGTGTAAAGGATTCCAGAGTGTTCTGCACACCTCCCTTGCTATGTGCTCAGGCTTTCTGATATATGTGCTCAATCTGCATTTCTATAGGTATGGTACACCTAATCGTAATTTATCCATTGCCACCACCTTTCCTTTTAGATACGCATAGTTTGTTTTTGAAGTCTGCGTGTGTCTTTCTCTGTGGAAATATGTCCATTTTTGGTCAGTTGTTAGGTAACACCTGTAAGTGATATCATAGGATAAACGTCTTTTGCTTTCCAACTTACCTCATGTTCTGTGATTACCTCTAGGCTCATCTGTGGTACGTCAAAGAGCAATGTTCCATTGTTTCCCATGGCTAATATTCCATTGTGTACGTGGACCACTTCTTCTTTACCCATTCATCTGTTGATGGGCATTTAGGTTGCTTCCATGTCTTGGCTATTGTGAATAAGGCTGCAGTGCAGCTTTGGCAGCGTCTGTCTTCTGGATTCTGGTCTTCTCAGGTGAGAGGCACAGCGGTGGGCCTGCTGCATCAAACGGTACCTCAATTTTTACTTTTAAACGCAGCTCCTTTCTGCTCTCATTATTGGCTGTTACCACTTTACATCTCACCAGCAGCTAGAGGGTACACAGTTCTCAAAAAACACTTCAGCATTTATTATTTATAGGCTTTTTGTTGATGGTCAGTCGACCTGTGTGAGTTGAAACCTTTTTGCAGATTAGATTTGCCTGAGTCTAATAATTCCTGAGGTTGAGCTTTTACCCATTTTCCTGTTTTTTTTTTTAAAGAGAGTCAGTCAAACTTACCTCTTCATAGTATCTTCTTGAAAATTTGGCCAGTTTTGAATTTTCTTGTCCATTCCCTACCTCAGCTCAATTGTTTAGGGCAGCTGTCCTTTACAGCCCTGAGTCCTTGGGAATGTTAAGAGACCATTAGCTGTGGGCTTAAAGCCGCTCTTGCGGGAAATGGCCACAAGGAGGCAGCATTTCCACATTTCCAACTCTGCGTTTTTGGGCAGCAGAGCCTTCTGGAAATCGTGTTAGTAGGCTGCAAATTAGAGTGGAAAGTGCCAGGGCACATCCACAAGAGCTTTTATCTCCTTAATTCTTGTTTGTTTTTTCAATTTAATTTTTATTAATTATCTGAGCAAATTTGATGAAACTATTTTGTTTCTCCTAGGTGTACAGAATCTGGTTCATTATATCAATGTATCTGTCTATTTATCTTTGGATCCCTTACCGTGTAGGTTATTACAGAGCGTTGAGTAGACCTGTCTTGGTATTCCATAGGTATTTTGTGATTATATATTTCATATGTATTAGTACATGTCTGTTAACCCCCATATCGTAATTCATACATTCCTTACACTTTTCCATTTGGTTAAATGTAAAGTTTTTCTCTTAATCCATGCTTTTCCTTCTCTTGGAAATAAGTTCATGAGTATCAATTTTTAGGTAACACCTATAAGTGATGGCATTGGATATCTGTCTTTCTTTCTTACTTCAAGTTGGGTGATTATCTCTAGGTCCTTATATGGTGGTACAAACAGCACTGTTTCCCTGTTTTCCATGGCTAGTATTCCATTGTTTACATGGACCACTTCCTCTTTGTGCATTTTTCTGTTGATGGACATTTTGGTGTCTTCCAAGTCTTGGCTATGTTAAATGTTCCTGCAGGGCTTCCCTGGTGGTGCAGTGGTTAAGAGTCCGCCTGCCTATGCAGGGGACACGGGTTCGTGCCCCCGTCCGGGAAGATCCCACATGCCGCCGAGTGGCTAGACCCGTGAGCCATGGCCGCTGAGCCTTACTGTCCAGAGCCAGTGCTCCGCAACGGGTGAGGCCACAACAGTGAGAGGCCCACTTACCGCAAAAAAAAGTCCCTGCATTGCAGGATTGCCAGCCTGTGTCTTCTCCATTTTGTTCTGCTCAGCTGATAGTCTCATCAAGGATGTAGCAGATCACATGGTAGCTCAATTTTTACCCTTAAATGCACCTCCATTATGTTCTCACTACTGGCTGTTACCAGTTTATATCCCCCCAGCAGCTAGAGGGTACACAGTTCTCTGAAACCCCTTCATTTATTCTTTGTAGACTTTTTGCTGAAGAACATTCTGATGGCTGTGAGGTGAACGTTTCTGTAATTGGATCTGCACGGCTTTGTTAATTGCTGATGCTGCACATTTTTCTATTCCCTTTTATTTTAAAGACAAGAAAGGAAAAGACAAAATGTGCTTAAGATATGCCTTTTGAAATGGTCTTCTTGAAATGTTGACGTCTTTTGAATTTTCTGATCGATTTATGACCACAGGATTTTTTTTTTGATGACAGGTGTCATTTAGAGGCCTGCCATTATTTTGAATACTAAGTCACCTTTACCACTGTTGTGTGAAACGACCAGAAGGCGGCAGCACTTCTCCTTACCAAATCTGCTTACTAGGGCAACAGAGTCTTGATGGAAATTGTGTTGTAGGTTGTAAATTAGAACGGAATGTGCCAGGAAAAGTCCCTTAAGATTATGTCTTATTACTTCTTGCTCATTTTTTAAATTTAATTTTTATTCTTTATCGCAGCAAATTAGATTACAATGTTTTGTTTGCTGTAGGTGTGCAAGATGTGGTTCTTTTACACATATACATATATCTATTCTTCTTCAGATCCTTTTCCCATGTAGGTTAGGACACAACGTTGTGTAGTCTTCCCTTGGTATGCCGTAGGTGTTTGGTGATTTATATATTTCACATGTGTTTTTATATCTCTGTTAACCCCAATATCGTAATGTATCCAATCCTCACAGCTTTCCATATGGTGAACCACAAGTTGGTTTAATGAATCTGTGATTGCCTTTCTCTCTGGAAATATCTTCATTGGTATCAAGTTTTAGGTAACACCCATAAGTGATATGATAGGATATGTGTCTTTCGCTTTCTCACTTACTACCAGTTGCAATGATTACCTCTAGACTCCTCTATGGTCCTGCAAATGGCATTGTTTCACTTTTTGCCTTGGCTAATATTCCATCTGTACACATACCAGTTCTTCTGTGTCCACTCATCTCTTGATGGACGTTTTGGTTGCTTCCATGTGTTGGCTATTGTAATACTTCCACAGTGCAGATTTGCCTTCCTGTGTCTTTCCAATTCTGTCTTCTGAGGATATAGCCCAGGATGGGGGCCTGCTGGATCATCTAGTAGCTCAAGGTTTACCTGTTAAAGGCACTTCCATTCTGTTCCGATTAGTGGCTCTTAGAATGTTATGTCCCACTTCCAGTTGAGGGTATGCATTTCTCCAAAACCTCTTCAGCATTGACCACATGTTGTTTTGTTTGCTGATGGTTATTCTGAGTGTTGTGAGCTGATACTTCTTTGTGGTTGGGTTTGCATGTGTCTCATACTCCCTTGAAATTGAGCTTTCAGGCATGTCCTCTTAGTTTTCAAACTGTTATTACAGCTGACTTCTTCAAATTGTTTTCTTGAAGTATGTGCCACATTTTGCAATGTTTTGGCCTTTACCTGCATCAAGACATTTTTAAGGGCAGGTATCATTTGCAGCCCTGCAGTACTTGTGCACATGAAGTGCCCATTAGCACAGATTTCAAAGCTGCTGTTGCAGGTATCGGCCAGAGGATGGCAGCATTTCTACGTTCCCCACTCTGGCACCTAGGGAAACAGATCTTCCTGCCAGTGGTGCTCCTCAGTTATAAATTAGAGTGCAATGTGCCCTGATATACCCCCAAAAGCTTACGTCTCCTTACTTATGTTTGTTTTTTCAATTTAATTCATAGGTTTTAGTGGAGCAATATTCCATTCTGTACATGGACCACTTCTTCTCTGTGCATTCCTCTGTTGATAGACATTTTGGTAGCTTCTAAGTGTTGCCTAAGGTACATATTGCTGGAGTGCAGTGTTGCCAGCCTGTGACTTTTGATTCTCATTTTCTCTGGTGATAGGCCCAACAGGGTCTATGATTCATTGATTGGTAGCTGAATGTTTACCTTTTCAAAGCGCCTGCATTGTGTGTTCATTAGCGGCTCTTACCACATCCCAATTAACACCGAGGGTGCGTGTTTTCCCACAACCTCTTCAGCATTTATTGCTTGCAGACTGTTTGCTCATGACCATTCTGACTGGTGTGAGCTGATAGGTTTTTGGAATTTGGGTTTGCATGTCTTTACTAATTCCTAATATTCAGCATTTTCCCACACCTTTCTCTTTTATTTAGAGAAAAAAGTGTGAGTACAGTATACCTCTTGAAATTGTCTTCTTCGAAGGTTGCCCTCTTTTGAATTTTGTGGTCGTTTTTCGACCCCAGGATTTTTTTTGAGAGCAGGTGTCATTTACATGCCTGCAGTGATTGTGAATATTCAGTGACCATTAGCACTGGGTTTAAAGCGGGTGTTGTTGGAAATGGCCACAAGGCGGCAGCATTTCTCCATTCCCAAATCTGGTTACTAGGGCAGCAGAGCCTTTCTGGAAGTCCTGTTACTAGGTTGTCAATTAGAATGGAATGTGCCAGGAAAAAGCCCCTGAAGTTTATGTCTCATTACTTCTTGTTTGTTGTTTTAATTGCTTTAACCAGGGTAATGATTAGAATACAGTTTGTCCTAGGTGTACACAAACTGGTTCATTCGTACATCATATATATCTATTCATGTACAGATCCTTTTCCCGTGTAAAGGATTCCAGAGTGTTCTGCACACCTCCCTTGCTATGTGCTCAGGCTTTCTGATATATGTGCTCAATCTGCATTTCTATAGGTATGGTACACCTAATCGTAATTTATCCATTGCCACCACCTTTCCTTTTAGATACGCATAGTTTGTTTTTGAAGTCTGCGTGTGTCTTTCTCTGTGGAAATATGTCCATTTTTGGTCAGTTGTTAGGTAACACCTGTAAGTGATATCATAGGATAAACGTCTTTTGCTTTCCAACTTACCTCATGTTCTGTGATTACCTCTAGGCTCATCTGTGGTACGTCAAAGAGCAGTGTTCCATTGTTTCCCATGGCTAATATTCCATTGTGTACGTGGACCACTTCTTCTTTACCCATTCATCTGTTGATGGGCATTTAGGTTGCTTCCATGTCTTGGCTATTGTGAATAAGGCTGCAGTGCAGCTTTGGCAGCGTCTGTCTTCTGGATTCTGGTCTTCTCAGGTGAGAGGCACAGCGGTGGGCCTGCTGCATCAAACGGTACCTCAATTTTTACTTTTAAACGCAGCTCCTTTCTGCTCTCATTATTGGCTGTTACCACTTTACATCTCACCAGCAGCTAGAGGGTACACAGTTCTCAAAATACACTTCAGCATTTATTATTTATAGGTTTTTTGTTGATGGTCAGTCGACCTGTGTGAGTTGAAACCTTTTTGCAGATTAGATTTGCCTGAGTCTAATAATTCCTGAGGTTGAGCTTTTACCCATTTTCCTGTTTTTTTTTTAAAGAGAGTCAGTCAAACTTACCTCTTCATAGTATCTTCTTGAAAATTTGGCCAGTTTTGAATTCTCTTGTCCATTCCCTACCTCAGCTCAATTATTTAGGGCAGCTGTCCTTTACAGCCCTGAGTCCTTGGGAATGTTAAGAGACCATTAGCTGTGGGCTTAAAGCCGCTCTTGCGGGAAATGGCCACAAGGAGGCAGCATTTCCACATTTCCAACTCTGCGTTTTTGGGCAGCAGAGCCTTCCTGGAAATCGTGTTAGTAGGCTGCAAATTAGAGTGGAAAGTGCCAGGGCACATCCACAAGAGCTTTTATCTCCTTAATTCTTGTTTGTTTTTTCAATTTAATTTTTATTAATTATCTGAGCATATTTGATGAAACTATTTTGTTTCTCCTAGGTGTACAGAATCTGGTTCATGATATCAATGTATCTGTCTATTTATCTTTGGATCCTTTACCGTGTAGGTTATTACAGAGCGTTGAGTAGACCTGTCTTGGTATTCCATAGGTATTTCGTGATTATATATTTCATATGTATTAGTACATGTCTGTTAACCCCCATATCGTAATTCATACATTCCTTACACTTTTCCATTTGGTTAAATGTAAAGTTTTTCTCTTAATCCATGCTTTTCCTTCTCTTGGAAATAAGTTCATGAGTATTAATTTTTAGGTAACACCTATAAGTGATGGCATTGAATATCTGTCTTTCACTTTCTTTCTTACTTCAAGTTGGGTGATTATCTCTAGGTCCTTATATGGTGGTACAAACAGCACTGTTTCCCTGTTTTCCATGGCTAGTATTCCATTGTTTACATGGACCACTTCCTCTTTGTGCATTTTTCTGTTGATGGACATTTTGGTTTCTTCCAAATCTTGGCTATGTTAAATGTTCCTGCAGGGCTTCCCTGGTGTTGCAGTGGTTAAGAGTCCGCCTGCCTATGCAGGGGACACGGGTTCGTGCCCCGGTCCGGGAAGATCCCACATGCCGCCGAGTGGCTAGACCCGTGAGCCATGGCCGCTGAGCCTTACTGTCCAGAGCCAGTGCTCCGCAACGGGTGAGGCCACAACAGTGAGAGGCCCACTTACCGCCACAAAAAATGTCCCTGCATTGCAGGATTGCCAGCCTGTGTCTTCTCCATTTTGTTCTGCTCAGCTGATAGTCTCATCAAGGATGTAGCAGATCACATGGTAGCTCAATTTTTACCCTTAAATGCACCTCCATTATGTTCTCACTACTGGCTGTTACCAGTTTATATCCCCCCAGCAGCTAGAGGGTACACAGTTCTCTGAAACCCCTTCATTTATTCTTTGTAGACTTTTTGCTGAAGAACATTCTGATGGCTGTGAGGTGAACGTTTCTGTAATTGGATCTGCACGGCTTTGTTAATTGCTGATGCTGCACATTTTTCTATTCCCTTTTATTTTAAAGACAAGAAAGGAAAAGACAAAATGTGCTTAAGATATGCCTTTTGAAATGGTCTTCTTGAAATGTTGACGTCTTTTGAATTTTCTGATCGATTTATGACCACAGGATTTTTTTTTTGATGACAGGTGTCATTTAGAGGCCTGCCATTATTTTGAATATTAAGTCACCATTACCACTGTTGTATGAAATGGCCAGAAGGCGGCAGCACTTCTCCTTAACAAATCTGCTTACTAGGGCAACAGAGTCTTGATGGAAATTGTGTTGTAGGTTGTAAATTAGAACGGAATGTGCCAGGAAAAGTCCCTTAAGATTATGTCTCATTACTTCTTGTTCGTTTTTAAAATTTAATTTTTATTCTTTATCGCAGCAAATTAGATTACAATGTTTTGTTTGCTGTAGGTGTGCAAGATGTGGTTCTTTTACACATATACATATATCTATTCTTCTTCAGATCCTTTTCCCATGTAGGTTAGGACACAACGTTGTGTAGTCTTCCCTTGGTATGCCGTAGGTGTTTGGTGATTTATATATTTCACATGTGTTTTTATATCTCTGTTAACCCCAATATCGTAATGTATCCAATCCTCACAGCTTTCCATATGGTGAACCATAAGTTGGTTTAATGAATCTGTGATTGCCTTTCTCTCTGGAAATATCTTCATTGGTATCAAGTTTTAGGTAACACCCATAAGTGATATGATAGGATATGTGTCTTTCGCTTTCTCACTTACTACCAGTTGCAATGATTACCTCTAGACTCCTCTATGGTCCTGCAAATGGCATTGTTTCACTTTTTGCCTTGGCTAATATTCCATCTGTACACATACCAGTTCTTCTGTGTCCACTCATCTCTTGATGGACGTTTTGGTTGCTTCCATGTGTTGGCTATTGTAATACTTCCACAGTGCAGATTTGCCTTCCTGTGTCTTTCCAATTCTGTCTCCTGAGGATATAGCCCAGGATGCGGCCTGCTGGATCATCTAGTAGCTCAAGGTTTACCTGTTAAAGGCACTTCCATTCTGTTCCGATTAGTGGCTCTTAGAATGTTATGTCCCACTTCCAATTGAGGGTATGCATTTCTCCAAAACCTCTTCAGCATTGACCACATATTGTTTTGTTTGCTGATGGTTATTCTGAGTGTTGTGAGCTGATACTTCTTTGTGGTTGGGTTTGCATGTGTCTCATACTCCCTTGAAATTGAGCTTTCAGGCATGTCCTCTTAGTTTTCAAACTGTTATTACAGCTGACTTCTTCAAATTGTTTTCTTGAAGTATGTGCCACATTTTGCAATGTTTTGGCCTTTACCTGCATCAAGACATTTTTAAGGGCAGGTATCATTTGCAGCCCTGCAGTACTTGTGCACATGAAGTGCCCATTAGCACAGATTTCAAAGCTGCTGTTGCAGGTATCGGCCAGAGGATGGCAGCATTTCTACGTTCCCCACTCTGGCACCTAGGGAAACAGATCTTCCTGCCAGTGGTGCTCCTCAGTTATAAATTAGAGTGTAATGTGCCCTGATATACCCCCAAAAGCTTACGTCTCCTTACTTATGTTTGTTTTTTCAATTTAATTCATAGGTTTTAGTGGAGCAATATTCCATTCTGTACATGGACCACTTCTTCTCTGTGCATTCCTCTGTTGATAGACATTTTGGTAGCTTCTAAGTGTTGCCTAAGGTACATATTGCTGGAGTGCAGTGTTGCCAGCCTGTGACTTTTGATTCTCATTTTCTCTGGTGATAGGCCCAACAGGGTCTATGATTCATTGATTGGTAGCTGAATGTTTACCTTTTCAAAGCGCCTGCATTGTGTGTTCATTAGCGGCTCTTACCACATCCCAATTAACACCGAGGGTGCGTGTTTTCCCACAACCTCTTCAGCATTTATTGCTTGCAGACTGTTTGCTCATGACCATTCTGACTGGTGTGAGCTGATAGGTTTTTGGAATTTGGGTTTGCATGTCTTTACTAATTCCTAATATTCAGCATTTTCCCACACCTTTCTCTTTTATTTAGAGAAAAAAGTGTGAGTACAGTATACCTCTTGAAATTGTCTTCTTCGAAGGTTGCCCTCTTTTGAATTTTGTGGTCGTTTTTCGACGCCAGGATTTTTTTTGAGAGCAGGTGTCATTTACATGCCTGCAGTGATTGTGAATATTTAGTGACCATTAGCACTGGGTTTAAAGCGGGTGTTGTTGGAAATGGCCACAAGGCGGCAGCATTTCTCCATTCCCAAATCTGGTTACTAGGGCAGCAGAGCCTTTCTGGAAGTCCTGTTACTAGGTTGTCAATTAGAATGGAATGTGCCAGGAAAAAGCCCCTGAAGTTTATGTCTCATTACTTCTTGTTTGTTGTTTTAATTGCTTTAACCAGGGTAATGATTAGAATACAGTTTGTCCTAGGTGTACACAAACTGGTTCATTCGTACATCATATATATCTATTCATGTACAGATCCTTTTCCCGTGTAAAGGATTCCAGAGTGTTCTGCACACCTCCCTTGCTATGTGCTCAGGCTTTCTGATATATGTGCTCAATCTGCATTTCTATAGGTATGGTAAACCTAATCGTAATTTATCCATTGCCACCACCTTTCCTTTTAGATACGCATAGTTTGTTTTTGAAGTCTGCGTGTGTCTTTCTCTGTGGAAATATGTCCATTTTTGGTCAGTTGTTAGGTAACACCTGTAAGTGATATCATAGGATAAACGTATTTTGCTTTCCAACTTACCTCATGTTCTGTGATTACCTCTAGGCTCATCTGTGGTACGTCAAAGAGCAGTGTTCCATTGTTTCCCATGGCTAATATTCCATTGTGTACGTGGACCACTTCTTCTTTACCCATTCATCTGTTGATGGGCATTTAGGTTGCTTCCATGTCTTGGCTATTGTGAATAAGGCTGCAGTGCAGCTTTGGCAGCGTCTGTCTTCTGGATTCTGGTCTTCTCAGGTGAGAGGCACAGCGGTGGGCCTGCTGCATCAAACGGTACCTCAATTTTTACTTTTAAACGCAGCTCCTTTCTGCTCTCATTATTGGCTGTTACCACTTTACATCTCACCAGCAGCTAGAGGGTACACAGTTCTCAAAAAACACTTCAGCATTTATTATTTATAGGCTTTTTGTTGATGGTCAGTCGACCTGTGTGAGTTGAAACCTTTTTGCAGATTAGATTTGCCTGAGTCTAATAATTCCTGAGGTTGAGCTTTTACCCATTTTCCTGTTTTTTTTTTTAAAGAGAGTCAGTCAAACTTACCTCTTCATAGTATCTTCTTGAAAATTTGGCCAGTTTTGAATTTTCTTGTCCATTCCCTACCTCAGCTCAATTGTTTAGGGCAGCTGTCCTTTACAGCCCTGAGTCCTTGGGAATGTTAAGAGACCATTAGCTGTGGGCTTAAAGCCGCTCTTGCGGGAAATGGCCACAAGGAGGCAGCATTTCCACATTTCCAACTCTGCGTTTTTGGGCAGCAGAGCCTTCCTGGAAATCGTGTTAGTAGGCTGCAAATTAGAGTGGAAAGTGCCAGGGCACATCCACAAGAGCTTTTATCTCCTTAATTCTTGTTTGATTTTTCAATTTAATTTTTATTAATTATCAGAGCAAATTTGATGAAACTATTTTGTTTCTCCTAGGTGTACAGAATCTGGTTCATTATATCAATGTATCTGTCTATTTATCTTTGGATCTTTTACCGTGTAGGTTATTACAGAGCGTTGAGTAGACCTGTCTTGGTATTCCATAGGTATTTTGTGATTATATATTTCATATGTATTAGTACATGTCTGTTAACCCCCATATCGTAATTCATACATTCCTTACACTTTTCCATTTGGTTAAATGTAAAGTTTTTCTCTTAATCCATGCTTTTCCTTCTCTTGGAAATAAGTTCATGAGTATCAATATTTAGGTAACACCTATAAGTGATGGCATTGGATATCTGTCTTTCTTTCTTACTTCAAGTTGGGTGATTATCTCTAGGTCCTTATATGGTGGTACAAACAGCACTGTTTCCCTGTTTTCCATGGCTAGTATTCCATTGTTCACATGGACCACTTCCTCTTTGTGCATTTTTCTGTTGATGGACATTTTTGTGTCTTCCAAGTCTTGGCTATGTTAAATGTTCCTGCAGGGCTTCCCTGGTGGTGCAGTGGTTAAGAGTCCGCCTGCCTATGCAGTGGACACGGGTTCGTGCCCCGGTCCGGGAAGATCCCACATGCCGCCGAGTGGCTAGACCCGTGAGCCATGGCCGCTGAGCCTTACTGTCCAGAGCCAGTGCTCCGCAACGGGTGAGGCCACAACAGTGAGAGGCCCACTTACCGCCACAGAAAAAGTCCCTGCATTGCAGGATTGCCAGCCTGTGTCTTCTCCATTTTGTTCTGCTCAGCTGATAGTCTCATCAAGGATGTAGCAGATCACATGGTAGCTCAATTTTTACCCTTAAATGCACCTCCATTATGTTCTCACTACTGGCTGTTACCAGTTTATATCCCCCCAGCAGCTAGAGGGTACACAGTTCTCTGAAACCCCTTCATTTATTCTTTGTAGACTTTTTGCTGAAGAACATTCTGATGGCTGTGAGGTGAACGTTTCTGTAATTGGATCTGCACGGCTTTGTTAATTGCTGATGCTGCACATTTTTCTATTCCCTTTTATTTTAAAGACAAGAAAGGAAAAGACAAAATGTGCTTAAGATATGCCTTTTGAAATGGTCTTCTTGAAATGTTGACGTCTTTTGAATTTTCTGATCGATTTATGACCACAGGATTTTTTTTTTGATGACAGGTGTCATTTAGAGGTCTGCCATTATTTTGAATATTAAGTCACCATTACCACTGTTGTGTGAAACGACCAGAAGGCGGCAGCACTTCTCCTTACCAAATCTGCTTACTAGGGCAACAGAGTCTTGACGGAAATTGTGTTGTAGGTTGTAAATTAGAACGGAATGTGCCAGGAAAAGTCCCTTAAGATTATGTCTCATTACTTCTTGTTTGTTTTTTAAATTTAATTTTTATTCTTTATCGCAGCAAATTAGATTACAATGTTTTGTTTGCTGTAGGTGTGCAAGATGTGGTTCTTTTACACATATACATATATCTATTCTTCTTCAGATCCTTTTCCCATGTAGGTTAGGACACAACGTTGTGTAGTCTTCCCTTGGTATGCCGTAGGTGTTTGGTGATTTATATATTTCACATGTGTTTTTATATCTCTGTTAACCCCAATATCGTAATGTATCCAATCCTCACAGCTTTCCATATGGTGAACCATAAGTTGGTTTAATGAATCTGTGATTGCCTTTCTCTCTGGAAATATCTTCATTGGTATCAAGTTTTAGGTAACACCCATAAGTGATATGATAGGATATGTGTCTTTCGCTTTCTCACTTACTACCAGTTGCAATGATTACCTCTAGACTCCTCTATGGTCCTGCAAATGGCATTGTTTCACTTTTTGCCTTGGCTAATATTCCATCTGTACACATACCAGTTCTTCTGTGTCCACTCATCTCTTGATGGACGTTTTGGTTGCTTCCATGTGTTGGCTATTGTAATACTTCCACAGTGCAGATTTGCCTTCCTGTGTCTTTCCAATTCTGTCTCCTGAGGATATAGCCCAGGATGGGGGCCTGCTGGATCATCTAGTAGCTCAAGGTTTACCTGTTAAAGGCACTTCCATTCTGTTCCGATTAGTGGCTCTTAGAATGTTATGTCCCACTTCCAATTGAGGGTATGCATTTCTCCAAAACCTCTTCAGCATTGACCACATGTTGTTTTGTTTGCTGATGGTTATTCTGAGTGTTGTGAGCTGATACTTCTTTGTGGTTGGGTTTGCATGTGTCTCATACTCCCTTGAAATTGAGCTTTCAGGCATGTCCTCTTAGTTTTCAAACTGTTATTACAGCTGACTTCTTCAAATTGTTTTCTTGAAGTATGTGCCACATTTTGCAATGTTTTGGCCTTTACCTGCATCAAGACATTTTTAAGGGCAGGTATCATTTGCAGCCCTGCAGTACTTGTGCACATGAAGTGCCCATTAGCACAGATTTCAAAGCTGCTGTTGCAGGTATCGGCCAGAGGATGGCAGCATTTCTACGTTCCCCACTCTGGCACCTAGGGAAACAGATCTTCCTGCCAGTGGTGCTCCTCAGTTATAAATTAGAGTGTAATGTGCCCTGATATACCCCCAAAAGCTTACGTCTCCTTACTTATGTTTGTTTTTTCAATTTAATTCATAGGTTTTAGTGGAGCAATATTCCATTCTGTACATGGACCACTTCTTCTCTGTGCATTCCTCTGTTGATAGACATTTTGGTAGCTTCTAAGTGTTGCCTAAGGTACATATTGCTGGAGTGCAGTGTTGCCAGCCTGTGACTTTTGATTCTCATTTTCTCTGGTGATAGGCCCAACAGGGTCTATGATTCATTGATTGGTAGCTGAATGTTTACCTTTTCAAAGCGCCTGCATTGTGTGTTCATTAGCGGCTCTTACCACATCCCAATTAACACCGAGGGTGCGTGTTTTCCCACAACCTCTTCAGCATTTATTGCTTGCAGACTGTTTGCTCATGACCATTCTGACTGGTGTGAGCTGATAGGTTTTTGGAATTTGGGTTTGCATGTCTTTACTAATTCCTAATATTCAGCATTTTCCCACACCTTTCTCTTTTATTTAGAGAAAAAAGTGTGAGTACAGTATACCTCTTGAAATTGTCTTCTTCGAAGGTTGCCCTCTTTTGAATTTTGTGGTCGTTTTTCGACGCCAGGATTTTTTTTGAGAGCAGGTGTCATTTACATGCCTGCAGTGATTGTGAATATTTAGTGACCATTAGCACTGGGTTTAAAGCGGGTGTTGTTGGAAATGGCCACAAGGCGGCAGCATTTCTCCATTCCCAAATCTGGTTACTAGGGCAGCAGAGCCTTTCTGGAAGTCCTGTTACTAGGTTGTCAATTAGAATGGAATGTGCCAGGAAAAAGCCCCTGAAGTTTATGTATCATTACTTCTTGTCTGTTGTTTTAATTGCTTTAACCAGGGTAATGATTAGAATACAGTTTGTCCTAGGTGTACACAAACTGGTTCATTCGTACATCATATATATCTATTCATGTACAGATCCTTTTCCCGTGTAAAGGATTCCAGAGTGTTCTGCACACCTCCCTTGCTATGTGCTCAGGCTTTCTGATATATGTGCTCAATCTGCATTTCTATAGGTATGGTAAACCTAATCGTAATTTATCCATTGCCACCACCTTTCCTTTTAGATACGCATAGTTTGTTTTTGAAGTCTGCGTGTGTCTTTCTCTGTGGAAATATGTCCATTTTTGGTCAGTTGTTAGGTAACACCTGTAAGTGATATCATAGGATAAACGTCTTTTGCTTTCCAACTTACCTCATGTTCTGTGATTACCTCTAGGCTCATCTGTGGTACGTCAAAGAGCAGTGTTCCATTGTTTCCCATGGCTAATATTCCATTGTGTACGTGGACCACTTCTTCTTTACCCATTCATCTGTTGATGGGCATTTAGGTTGCTTCCATGTCTTGGCTATTGTGAATAAGGCTGCAGTGCAGCTTTGGCAGCGTCTGTCTTCTGGATTCTGGTCTTCTCAGGTGAGAGGCACAGCGGTGGGCCTGCTGCATCAAACGGTACCTCAATTTTTACTTTTAAACGCAGCTCCTTTCTGCTCTCATTATTGGCTGTTACCACTTTACATCTCACCAGCAGCTAGAGGGTACACAGTTCTCAAAAAACACTTCAGCATTTATTATTTATAGGCTTTTTGTTGATGGTCAGTCGACCTGTGTGAGTTGAAACCTTTTTGCAGATTAGATTTGCCTGAGTCTAATAATTCCTGAGGTTGAGCTTTTACCCATTTTCCTGTTTTTTTTTTTAAAGAGAGTCAGTCAAACTTACCTCTTCATAGTATCTTCTTGAAAATTTGGCCAGTTTTGAATTTTCTTGTCCATTCCCTACCTCAGCTCAATTGTTTAGGGCAGCTGTCCTTTACAGCCCTGAGTCCTTGGGAATGTTAAGAGACCATTAGCTGTGGGCTTAAAGCCGCTCTTGCGGGAAATGGCCACAAGGAGGCAGCATTTCCACATTTCCAACTCTGCGTTTTTGGGCAGCAGAGCCTTCCTGGAAATCGTGTTAGTAGGCTGCAAATTAGAGTGGAAAGTGCCAGGGCACATCCACAAGAGCTTTTATCTCCTTAATTCTTGTTTGTTTTTTCAATTTAATTTTTATTAATTATCTGAGCATATTTGATGAAACTATTTTGTTTCTCCTAGGTGTACAGAATCTGGTTCATGATATCAATGTATCTGTCTATTTATCTTTGGATCCCTTACCGTGTAGGTTATTACAGAGCGTTGAGTAGACCTGTATTGGTATTCCATAGGTATTTTGTGATTATATATTTCATATGTATTAGTACATGTCTGTTAACCCCCATATCGTAATTCATACATTCCTTACACTTTTCCATTTGGTTAAATGTAAAGTTTTTCTCTTAATCCATGCTTTTCCTTCTCTTGGAAATAAGTTCATGAGTATCAATTTTTAGGTAACACCTATAAGTGATGGCATTGGATATCTGTCTTTCACTTTCTTTCTTACTTCAAGTTGGGTGATTATCTCTAGGTCCTTATATGGTGGTACAAACAGCACTGTTTCCCTGTTTTCCATGGCTAGTATTCCATTGTTTACATGGACCACTTCCTCTTTGTGCATTTTTCTGTTGATGGACATTTTGGTGTCTTCCAAGTCTTGGCTATGTTAAATGTTCCTGCAGGGCTTCCCTGGTGGTGCAGTGGTTAAGAGTCCGCCTGCCTATGCAGGGGACACGTGTTCGTGCCCCCGTCCGGGAAGATCCCACATGCCGCCGAGTGGCTAGACCCGTGAGCCATGGCCGCTGAGCCTTACTGTCCAGAGCCAGTGCTCCGCAATGGGTGAGGCCACAACAGTGAGAGGCCCACTTACCGCCACAAAAAAAGTCCCTGCATTGCAGGATTGCCAGCCTGTGTCTTCTCCATTTTGTTCTGCTCAGCTGATAGTCTCATCAAGGATGTAGCAGATCACATGGTAGCTCAATTTTTACCCTTAAATGCACCTCCATTATGTTCTCACTACTGGCTGTTACCAGTTTATATCCCCCCAGCAGCTAGAGGGTACACAGTTCTCTGAAACCCCTTCATTTATTCTTTGTAGACTTTTTGCTGAAGAACATTCTGATGGCTGTGAGGTGAACGTTTCTGTAATTGGATCTGCATGGCTTTGTTAATTGCTGATGCTGCACATTTTTCTATTCCCTTTTATTTTAAAGACAAGAAAGGAAAAGACAAAATGTGCTTAAGATATGCCTTTTGAAATGGTCTTCTTGAAATGTTGACGTCTTTTGAATTTTCTGATCGATTTATGACCACAGGATTTTTTTTTTGATGACAGGTGTCATTTAGAGGTCTGCCATTATTTTGAATATTAAGTCACCATTACCACTGTTGTGTGAAACGACCAGAAGGCGGCAGCACTTCTCCTTACCAAATCTGCTTACTAGGGCAACAGAGTCTTGATGGAAATTGTGTTGTAGGTTGTAAATTAGAACGGAATGTGCCAGGAAAAGTCCCTTAAGATTATGTCTCATTACTTCTTGTTCGTTTTTTAAATTTAATTTTTATTCTTTATCGCAGCAAATTAGATTACAATGTTTTGTTTGCTGTAGGTGTGCAAGATGTGGTTCTTTTACACATATACATATATCTATTCTTCTTCAGATCCTTTTCCCATGTAGGTTAGGACACAACGTTGTGTAGTCTTCCCTTGGTATGCCGTAGGTGTTTGGTGATTTATATATTTCACATGTGTTTTTATATCTCTGTTAACCCCAATATCGTAATGTATCCAATCCTCACAGCTTTCCATATGGTGAACCATAAGTTGGTTTAATGAATCTGTGATTGCCTTTCTCTCTGGAAATATCTTCATTGGTATCAAGTTTTAGGTAACACCCATAAGTGATATGATAGGATATGTGTCTTTCGCTTTCTCACTTACTACCAGTTGCAATGATTACCTCTAGACTCCTCTATGGTCCTGCAAATGGCATTGTTTCACTTTTTGCCTTGGCTAATATTCCATCTGTACACATACCAGTTCTTCTGTGTCCACTCATCTCTTGATGGACGTTTTGGTTGCTTCCATGTGTTGGCTATTGTAATACTTCCACAGTGCAGATTTGCCTTCCTGTGTCTTTCCAATTCTGTCTCCTGAGGATATAGCCCAGGATGCGGCCTGCTGGATCATCTAGTAGCTCAAGGTTTACCTGTTAAAGGCACTTCCATTCTGTTCCGATTAGTGGCTCTTAGAATGTTATGTCCCACTTCCAATTGAGGGTATGCATTTCTCCAAAACCTCTTCAGCATTGACCACATATTGTTTTGTTTGCTGATGGTTATTCTGAGTGTTGTGAGCTGATACTTCTTTGTGGTTGGGTTTGCATGTGTCTCATACTCCCTTGAAATTGAGCTTTCAGGCATGTCCTCTTAGTTTTCAAACTGTTATTACAGCTGACTTCTTCAAATTGTTTTCTTGAAGTATGTGCCACATTTTGCAATGTTTTGGCCTTTACCTGCATCAAGACATTTTTAAGGGCAGGTATCATTTGCAGCCCTGCAGTACTTGTGCACATGAAGTGCCCATTAGCACAGATTTCAAAGCTGCTGTTGCAGGTATCGGCCAGAGGATGGCAGCATTTCTACGTTCCCCACTCTGGCACCTAGGGAAACAGATCTTCCTGCCAGTGGTGCTCCTCAGTTATAAATTAGAGTGTAATGTGCCCTGATATACCCCCAAAAGCTTACGTCTCCTTACTTATGTTTGTTTTTTCAATTTAATTCATAGGTTTTAGTGGAGCAATATTCCATTCTGTACATGGACCACTTCTTCTCTGTGCATTCCTCTGTTGATAGACATTTTGGTAGCTTCTAAGTGTTGCCTAAGGTACATATTGCTGGAGTGCAGTGTTGCCAGCCTGTGACTTTTGATTCTCATTTTCTCTGGTGATAGGCCCAACAGGGTCTATGATTCATTGATTGGTAGCTGAATGTTTACCTTTTCAAAGCGCCTGCATTGTGTGTTCATTAGCGGCTCTTACCACATCCCAATTAACACCGAGGGTGCGTGTTTTCCCACAACCTCTTCAGCATTTATTGCTTGCAGACTGTTTGCTCATGACCATTCTGACTGGTGTGAGCTGATAGGTTTTTGGAATTTGGGTTTGCATGTCTTTACTAATTCCTAATATTCAGCATTTTCCCACACCTTTCTCTTTTATTTAGAGAAAAAAGTGTGAGTACAGTATACCTCTTGAAATTGTCTTCTTCGAAGGTTGCCCTCTTTTGAATTTTGTGGTCGTTTTTCGACGCCAGGATTTTTTTTGAGAGCAGGTGTCATTTACATGCCTGCAGTGATTGTGAATATTTAGTGACCATTAGCACTGGGTTTAAAGCGGGTGTTGTTGGAAATGGCCACAAGGCGGCAGCATTTCTCCATTCCCAAATCTGGTTACTAGGGCAGCAGAGCCTTTCTGGAAGTCCTGTTACTAGGTTGTCAATTAGAATGGAATGTGCCAGGAAAAAGCCCCTGAAGTTTATGTCTCATTACTTCTTGTTTGTTGTTTTAATTGCTTTAACCAGGGTAATGATTAGAATACAGTTTGTCCTAGGTGTACACAAACTGGTTCATTCGTACATCATATATATCTATTCATGTACAGATCCTTTTCCCGTGTAAAGGATTCCAGAGTGTTCTGCACACCTCCCTTGCTATGTGCTCAGGCTTTCTGATATATGTGCTCAATCTGCATTTCTATAGGTATGGTAAACCTAATCGTAATTTATCCATTGCCACCACCTTTCCTTTTAGATACGCATAGTTTGTTTTTGAAGTCTGCGTGTGTCTTTCTCTGTGGAAATATGTCCATTTTTGGTCAGTTGTTAGGTAACACCTGTAAGTGATATCATAGGATAAACGTCTTTTGCTTTCCAACTTACCTCATGTTCTGTGATTACCTCTAGGCTCATCTGTGGTACGTCAAAGAGCAGTGTTCCATTGTTTCCCATGGCTAATATTCCATTGTGTACGTGGACCACTTCTTCTTTACCCATTCATCTGTTGATGGGCATTTAGGTTGCTTCCATGTCTTGGCTATTGTGAATAAGGCTGCAGTGCAGCTTTGGCAGCGTCTGTCTTCTGGATTCTGGTCTTCTCAGGTGAGAGGCACAGCGGTGGGCCTGCTGCATCAAACGGTACCTCAATTTTTACTTTTAAACGCAGCTCCTTTCTGCTCTCATTATTGGCTGTTACCACTTTACATCTCACCAGCAGCTAGAGGGTACACAGTTCTCAAAAAACACTTCAGCATTTATTATTTATAGGCTTTTTGTTGATGGTCAGTCGACCTGTGTGAGTTGAAACCTTTTTGCAGATTAGATTTGCCTGAGTCTAATAATTCCTGAGGTTGAGCTTTTACCCATTTTCCTGTTTTTTTTTTAAAGAGAGTCAGTCAAACTTACCTCTTCATAGTATCTTCTTGAAAATTTGGCCAGTTTTGAATTTTCTTGTCCATTCCCTACCTCAGCTCAATTGTTTAGGGCAGCTGTCCTTTACAGCCCTGAGTCCTTGGGAATGTTAAGAGACCATTAGCTGTGGGCTTAAAGCCGCTCTTGCGGGAAATGGCCACAAGGAGGCAGCATTTCCACATTTCCAACTCTGCGTTTTTGGGCAGCAGAGCCTTCCTGGAAATCGTGTTAGTAGGCTGCAAATTAGAGTGGAAAGTGCCAGGGCACATCCACAAGAGCTTTTATCTCCTTAATTCTTGTTTGATTTTTCAATTTAATTTTTATTAATTATCTGAGCATATTTGATGAAACTATTTTGTTTCTCCTAGGTGTAGAGAATCTGGTTCATGATATCAATGTATCTGTCTATTTATCTTTGGATCCTTTACCGTGTAGGTTATTACAGAGCGTTGAGTAGACCTGTCTTGGTATTCCATAGGTATTTTGTGATTATATATTTCATATGTATTAGTACATGTCTGTTAACCCCCATATCGTAATTCATACATTCCTTACACTTTTCCATTTGGTTAAATGTAAAGTTTTTCTCTTAATCCATGCTTTTCCTTCTCTTGGAAATAAGTTCATGAGTATCAATTTTTAGGTAACACCTATAAGTGATGGCATTGGATATCTGTCTTTCACTTTCTTTCTTACTTCAAGTTGGGTGATTATCTCTAGGTCCTTATATGGTGGTACAAACAGCACTGTTTCCCTGTTTTCCATGGCTAGTATTCCATTGTTCACATGGACCACTTCCTCTTTGTGCATTTTTCTGTTGATGGACATTTTGGTGTCTTCCAAGTCTTGGCTATGTTAAATGTTCCTGCAGGGCTTCCCTGGTGGTGCAGTGGTTAAGAGTCCGCCTGCCTATGCAGGGGACACGGGTTCGTGCCCCCGTCCGGGAAGATCCCACATGCCGCCGAGTGGCTAGACCCGTGAGCCATGGCCGCTGAGCCTTACTGTCCAGAGCCAGTGCTCCGCAACGGGTGAGGCCACAACAGTGAGAGGCCCACTTACCGCAAAAAAAAGTCCCTGCATTGCAGGATTGCCAGCCTGTGTCTTCTCCATTTTGTTCTGCTCAGCTGATAGTCTCATCAAGGATGTAGCAGATCACATGGTAGCTCAATTTTTACCCTTAAATGCACCTCCATTATGTTCTCACTACTGGCTGTTACCAGTTTATATCCCCCCAGCAGCTAGAGGGTACACAGTTCTCTGAAACCCCTTCATTTATTCTTTGTAGACTTTTTGCTGAAGAACATTCTGATGGCTGTGAGGTGAACGTTTCTGTAATTGGATCTGCACGGCTTTGTTAATTGCTGATGCTGCACATTTTTCTATTCCCTTTTATTTTAAAGACAAGAAAGGAAAAGACAAAATGTGCTTAAGATATGCCTTTTGAAATGGTCTTCTTGAAATGTTGACGTCTTTTGAATTTTCTGATCGATTTATGACCACAGGATTTTTTTTTTGATGACAGGTGTCATTTAGAGGTCTGCCATTATTTTGAATATTAAGTCACCATTACCACTGTTGTGTGAAACGACCAGAAGGCGGCAGCACTTCTCCTTACCAAATCTGCTTACTAGGGCAACAGAGTCTTGATGGAAATTGTGTTGTAGCTTGTAAATTAGAACGGAATGTGCCAGGAAAAGTCCCTTAAGATTATGTCTCATTACTTCTTGTTCGTTTTTTAAATTTAATTTTTATTCTTTATCGCAGCAAATTAGATTACAATGTTTTGTTTGCTGTAGGTGTGCAAGATGTGGTTCTTTTACACATATACATATATCTATTCTTCTTCAGATCCTTTTCCCATGTAGGTTAGGACACAACGTTGTGTAGTCTTCCCTTGGTATGCTGTAGGTGTTTGGTGATTTATATATTTCACATGTGTTTTTATATCTCTGTTAACCCCAATATCGTAATGTATCCAATCCTCACAGCTTTCCATATGGTGAACCACAAGTTGGTTTAATGAATCTGTGATTGCCTTTCTCTCTGGAAATATCTTCATTGGTATCAAGTTTTAGGTAACACCCATAAGTGATATGATAGGATATGTGTCTTTCGCTTTCTCACTTACTACCAGTTGCAATGATTACCTCTAGACTCCTCTATGGTCCTGCAAATGGCATTGTTTCACTTTTTGCCTTGGCTAATATTCCATCTGTACACATACCAGTTCTTCTGTGTCCACTCATCTCTTGATGGACGTTTTGGTTGCTTCCATGTGTTGGCTATTGTAATACTTCCACAGTGCAGATTTGCCTTCCTGTGTCTTTCCAATTCTGTCTCCTGAGGATATAGCCCAGGATGGGGGCCTGCTGGATCATCTAGTAGCTCAAGGTTTACCTGTTAAAGGCACTTCCATTCTGTTCCGATTAGTGGCTCTTAGAATGTTATGTCCCACTTCCAATTGAGGGTATGCATTTCTCCAAAACCTCTTCAGCATTGACCACATGTTGTTTTGTTTGCTGATGGTTATTCTGAGTGTTGTGAGCTGATACTTCTTTGTGGTTGGGTTTGCATGTGTCTCATACTCCCTTGAAATTGGGCTTTCAGGCATGTCCTCTTAGTTTTCAAACTGTTATTACAGCTGACTTCTTCAAATTGTTTTCTTGAAGTATGTGCCACATTTTGCAATGTTTTGGCCTTTACCTGCATCAAGACATTTTTAAGGGCAGGTATCATTTGCAGCCCTGCAGTACTTGTGCACATGAAGTGCCCATTAGCACAGATTTCAAAGCTGCTGTTGCAGGTATCGGCCAGAGGATGGCAGCATTTCTACGTTCCCCACTCTGGCACCTAGGGAAACAGATCTTCCTGCCAGTGGTGCTCCTCAGTTATAAATTAGAGTGTAATGTGCCCTGATATACCCCCAAAAGCTTACGTCTCCTTACTTATGTTTGTTTTTTCAATTTAATTCATAGGTTTTAGTGGAGCAATATTCCATTCTGTACATGGACCACTTCTTCTCTGTGCATTCCTCTGTTGATAGACATTTTGGTAGCTTCTAAGTGTTGCCTAAGGTACATATTGCTGGAGTGCAGTGTTGCCAGCCTGTGACTTTTGATTCTCATTTTCTCTGGTGATAGGCCCAACAGGGTCTATGATTCATTGATTGGTAGCTGAATGTTTACCTTTTCAAAGCGCCTGCATTGTGTGTTCATTAGCGGCTCTTACCACATCCCAATTAACACCGAGGGTGCGTGTTTTCCCACAACCTCTTCAGCATTTATTGCTTGCAGACTGTTTGCTCATGACCATTCTGACTGGTGTGAGCTGATAGGTTTTTGGAATTTGGGTTTGCATGTCTTTACTAATTCCTAATATTCAGCATTTTCCCACACCTTTCTCTTTTATTTAGAGAAAAAAGTGTGAGTACAGTATACCTCTTGAAATTGTCTTCTTCGAAGGTTGCCCTCTTTTGAATTTTGTGGTCGTTTTTCGACCCCAGGATTTTTTTTGAGAGCAGGTGTCATTTACATGCCTGCAGTGATTGTGAATATTCAGTGACCATTAGCACTGGGTTTAAAGCGGGTGTTGTTGGAAATGGCCACAAGGCGGCAGCATTTCTCCATTCCCAAATCTGGTTACTAGGGCAGCAGAGCCTTTCTGGAAGTCCTGTTACTAGGTTGTCAATTAGAATGGAATGTGCCAGGAAAAAGCCCCTGAAGTTTATGTCTCATTACTTCTTGTTTGTTGTTTTAATTGCTTTAACCAGGGTACTGATTAGAATACAGTTTGTCCTAGGTGTACACAAACTGGTTCATTCGTACATCATATATATCTATTCATGTACAGATCCTTTTCCCGTGTAAAGGATTCCAGAGTGTTCTGCACACCTCCCTTGCTATGTGCTCAGGCTTTCTGATATATGTGCTCAATCTGCATTTCTATAGGTATGGTACACCTAATCGTAATTTATCCATTGCCACCACCTTTCCTTTTAGATACGCATAGTTTGTTTTTGAAGTCTGCGTGTGTCTTTCTCTGTGGAAATATGTCCATTTTTGGTCAGTTGTTAGGTAACACCTGTAAGTGATATCATAGGATAAACGTCTTTTGCTTTCCAACTTACCTCATGTTCTGTGATTACCTCTAGGCTCATCTGTGGTACGTCAAAGAGCAATGTTCCATTGTTTCCCATGGCTAATATTCCATTGTGTACGTGGACCACTTCTTCTTTACCCATTCATCTGTTGATGGGCATTTAGGTTGCTTCCATGTCTTGGCTATTGTGAATAAGGCTGCAGTGCAGCTTTGGCAGCGTCTGTCTTCTGGATTCTGGTCTTCTCAGGTGAGAGGCACAGCGGTGGGCCTGCTGCATCAAACGGTACCTCAATTTTTACTTTTAAACGCAGCTCCTTTCTGCTCTCATTATTGGCTGTTACCACTTTACATCTCACCAGCAGCTAGAGGGTACACAGTTCTCAAAAAACACTTCAGCATTTATTATTTATAGGCTTTTTGTTGATGGTCAGTCGACCTGTGTGAGTTGAAACCTTTTTGCAGATTAGATTTGCCTGAGTCTAATAATTCCTGAGGTTGAGCTTTTACCCATTTTCCTGTTTTTTTTTTTAAAGAGAGTCAGTCAAACTTACCTCTTCATAGTATCTTCTTGAAAATTTGGCCAGTTTTGAATTTTCTTGTCCATTCCCTACCTCAGCTCAATTGTTTAGGGCAGCTGTCCTTTACAGCCCTGAGTCCTTGGGAATGTTAAGAGACCATTAGCTGTGGGCTTAAAGCCGCTCTTGCGGGAAATGGCCACAAGGAGGCAGCATTTCCACATTTCCAACTCTGCGTTTTTGGGCAGCAGAGCCTTCCTGGAAATCGTGTTAGTAGGCTGCAAATTAGAGTGGAAAGTGCCAGGGCACATCCACAAGAGCTTTTATCTCCTTAATTCTTGTTTGTTTTTTCAATTTAATTTTTATTAATTATCTGAGCAAATTTGATGAAACTATTTTGTTTCTCCTAGGTGTACAGAATCTGGTTCATTATATCAATGTATCTCTCTATTTATCTTTGGATCCCTTACCGTGTAGGTTATTACAGAGCGTTGAGTAGACCTGTCTTGGTATTCCATAGGTATTTTGTGATTATATATTTCATATGTATTAGTACATGTCTGTTAACCCCCATATCGTAATTCATACATTCCTTACACTTTTCCATTTGGTTAAATGTAAAGTTTTTCTCTTAATCCATGCTTTTCCTTCTCTTGGAAATAAGTTCATGAGTATCAATTTTTAGGTAACACCTATAAGTGATGGCATTGGATATCTGTCTTTCTTTCTTACTTCAAGTTGGGTGATTATCTCTAGGTCCTTATATGGTGGTACAAACAGCACTGTTTCCCTGTTTTCCATGGCTAGTATTCCATTGTTTACATGGACCACTTCCTCTTTGTGCATTTTTCTGTTGATGGACATTTTGGTGTCTTCCAAGTCTTGGCTATGTTAAATGTTCCTGCAGGGCTTCCCTGGTGGTGCAGTGGTTAAGAGTCCGCCTGCCTATGCAGGGGACACGGGTTCGTGCCCCCGTCCGGGAAGATCCCACATGCCGCCGAGTGGCTAGACCCGTGAGCCATGGCCGCTGAGCCTTACTGTCCAGAGCCAGTGCTCCGCAACGGGTGAGGCCACAACAGTGAGAGGCCCACTTACCGCAAAAAAAAGTCCCTGCATTGCAGGATTGCCAGCCTGTGTCTTCTCCATTTTGTTCTGCTCAGCTGATAGTCTCATCAAGGATGTAGCAGATCACATGGTAGCTCAATTTTTACCCTTAAATGCACCTCCATTATGTTCTCACTACTGGCTGTTACCAGTTTATATCCCCCCAGCAGCTAGAGGGTACACAGTTCTCTGAAACCCCTTCATTTATTCTTTGTAGACTTTTTGCTGAAGAACATTCTGATGGCTGTGAGGTGAACGTTTCTGTAATTGGATCTGCACGGCTTTGTTAATTGCTGATGCTGCACATTTTTCTATTCCCTTTTATTTTAAAGACAAGAAAGGAAAAGACAAAATGTGCTTAAGATATGCCTTTTGAAATGGTCTTCTTGAAATGTTGACGTCTTTTGAATTTTCTGATCGATTTATGACCACAGGATTTTTTTTTTGATGACAGGTGTCATTTAGAGGCCTGCCATTATTTTGAATACTAAGTCACCATTACCACTGTTGTGTGAAACGACCAGAAGGCGGCAGCACTTCTCCTTACCAAATCTGCTTACTAGGGCAACAGAGTCTTGATGGAAATTGTGTTGTAGGTTGTAAATTAGAACGGAATGTGCCAGGAAAAGTCCCTTAAGATTATGTCTTATTACTTCTTGCTCATTTTTTAAATTTAATTTTTATTCTTTATCGCAGCAAATTAGATTACAATGTTTTGTTTGCTGTAGGTGTGCAAGATGTGGTTCTTTTACACATATACATATATCTATTCTTCTTCAGATCCTTTTCCCATGTAGGTTAGGACACAACGTTGTGTAGTCTTCCCTTGGTATGCCGTAGGTGTTTGGTGATTTATATATTTCACATGTGTTTTTATATCTCTGTTAACCCCAATATCGTAATGTATCCAATCCTCACAGCTTTCCATATGGTGAACCACAAGTTGGTTTAATGAATCTGTGATTGCCTTTCTCTCTGGAAATATCTTCATTGGTATCAAGTTTTAGGTAACACCCATAAGTGATATGATAGGATATGTGTCTTTCGCTTTCTCACTTACTACCAGTTGCAATGATTACCTCTAGACTCCTCTATGGTCCTGCAAATGGCATTGTTTCACTTTTTGCCTTGGCTAATATTCCATCTGTACACATACCAGTTCTTCTGTGTCCACTCATCTCTTGATGGACGTTTTGGTTGCTTCCATGTGTTGGCTATTGTAATACTTCCACAGTGCAGATTTGCCTTCCTGTGTCTTTCCAATTCTGTCTTCTGAGGATATAGCCCAGGATGGGCGCCTGCTGGATCATCTAGTAGCTCAAGGTTTACCTGTTAAAGGCACTTCCATTCTGTTCCGATTAGTGGCTCTTAGAATGTTATGTCCCACTTCCAGTTGAGGGTATGCATTTCTCCAAAACCTCTTCAGCATTGACCACATGTTGTTTTTTTTGCTGATGGTTATTCTGAGTGTTGTGAGCTGATACTTCTTTGTGGTTGGGTTTGCATGTGTCTCATACTCCCTTGAAATTGAGCTTTCAGGCATGTCCTCTTAGTTTTCAAACTGTTATTACAGCTGACTTCTTCAAATTGTTTTCTTGAAGTATGTGCCACATTTTGCAATGTTTTGGCCTTTACCTGCATCAAGACATTTTTAAGGGCAGGTATCATTTGCAGCCCTGCAGTACTTGTGCACATGAAGTGCCCATTAGCACAGATTTCAAAGCTGCTGTTGCAGGTATCGGCCAGAGGATGGCAGCATTTCTACGTTCCCCACTCTGGCACCTAGGGAAACAGATCTTCCTGCCAGTGGTGCTCCTCAGTTATAAATTAGAGTGCAATGTGCCCTGATATACCCCCAAAAGCTTACGTCTCCTTACTTATGTTTGTTTTTTCAATTTAATTCATAGGTTTTAGTGGAGCAATATTCCATTCTGTACATGGACCACTTCTTCTCTGTGCATTCCTCTGTTGATAGACATTTTGGTAGCTTCTAAGTGTTGCCTAAGGTACATATTGCTGGAGTGCAGTGTTGCCAGCCTGTGACTTTTGATTCTCATTTTCTCTGGTGATAGGCCCAACAGGGTCTATGATTCATTGATTGGTAGCTGAATGTTTACCTTTTCAAAGCGCCTGCATTGTGTGTTCATTAGCGGCTCTTACCACATCCCAATTAACACCGAGGGTGCGTGTTTTCCCACAACCTCTTCAGCATTTATTGCTTGCAGACTGTTTGCTCATGACCATTCTGACTGGTGTGAGCTGATAGGTTTTTGGAATTTGGGTTTGCATGTCTTTACTAATTCCTAATATTCAGCATTTTCCCACACCTTTCTCTTTTATTTAGAGAAAAAAGTGTGAGTACAGTATACCTCTTGAAATTGTCTTCTTCGAAGGTTGCCCTCTTTTGAATTTTGTGGTCGTTTTTCGACCCCAGGATTTTTTTTGAGAGCAGGTGTCATTTACATGCCTGCAGTGATTGTGAATATTCAGTGACCATTAGCACTGGGTTTAAAGCGGGTGTTGTTGGAAATGGCCACAAGGCGGCAGCATTTCTCCATTCCCAAATCTGGTTACTAGGGCAGCAGAGCCTTTCTGGAAGTCCTGTTACTAGGTTGTCAATTAGAATGGAATGTGCCAGGAAAAAGCCCCTGAAGTTTATGTCTCATTACTTCTTGTTTGTTGTTTTAATTGCTTTAACCAGGGTAATGATTAGAATACAGTTTGTCCTAGGTGTACACAAACTGGTTCATTCGTACATCATATATATCTATTCATGTACAGATCCTTTTCCCGTGTAAAGGATTCCAGAGTGTTCTGCACACCTCCCTTGCTATGTGCTCAGGCTTTCTGATATATGTGCTCAATCTGCATTTCTATAGGTATGGTACACCTAATCGTAATTTATCCATTGCCACCACCTTTCCTTTTAGATACGCATAGTTTGTTTTTGAAGTCTGCGTGTGTCTTTCTCTGTGGAAATATGTCCATTTTTGGTCAGTTGTTAGGTAACACCTGTAAGTGATATCATAGGATAAACGTCTTTTGCTTTCCAACTTACCTCATGTTCTGTGATTACCTCTAGGCTCATCTGTGGTACGTCAAAGAGCAGTGTTCCATTGTTTCCCATGGCTAATATTCCATTGTGTACGTGGACCACTTCTTCTTTACCCATTCATCTGTTGATGGGCATTTAGGTTGCTTCCATGTCTTGGCTATTGTGAATAAGGCTGCAGTGCAGCTTTGGCAGCGTCTGTCTTCTGGATTCTGGTCTTCTCAGGTGAGAGGCACAGCGGTGGGCCTGCTGCATCAAACGGTACCTCAATTTTTACTTTTAAACGCAGCTCCTTTCTGCTCTCATTATTGGCTGTTACCACTTTACATCTCACCAGCAGCTAGAGTGTACACAGTTCTCAAAATACACTTCAGCATTTATTATTTATAGGCTTTTTGTTGATGGTCAGTCGACCTGTGTGAGTTGAAACCTTTTTGCAGATTAGATTTGCCTGAGTCTAATAATTCCTGAGGTTGAGCTTTTACCCATTTTCCTGTTTTTTTTTTAAAGAGAGTCAGTCAAACTTACCTCTTCATAGTATCTTCTTGAAAATTTGGCCAGTTTTGAATTCTCTTGTCCATTCCCTACCTCAGCTCAATTATTTAGGGCAGCTGTCCTTTACAGCCCTGAGTCCTTGGGAATGTTAAGAGACCATTAGCTGTGGGCTTAAAGCCGCTCTTGCGGGAAATGGCCACAAGGAGGCAGCATTTCCACATTTCCAACTCTGCGTTTTTGGGCAGCAGAGCCTTCCTGGAAATCGTGTTAGTAGGCTGCAAATTAGAGTGGAAAGTGCCAGGGCACATCCACAAGAGCTTTTATCTCCTTAATTCTTGTTTGTTTTTTCAATTTAATTTTTATTAATTATCTGAGCATATTTGATGAAACTATTTTGT